>NC_046157.1:129134290-129192443 GCF_011064425.1 Rattus rattus
AAAATCATATCAAAACCATTTTGGAAGTGTTTGGGTATACATGGTGTAGAAGTAAAATTAGGAAGTTAAAAATAGGGATGGAAAAAAATGCTGTTGTCCTCTTTCGGCAGAGGGTGGGGTGGAGGGATGAACCTAGGGTGCCATGCTTGCTAGAAACATGCTCTCCCACTGAGCTCCAGCTATAGCTTTTAAAAATCAGATTATCTATCTATCTGTCTGTCTGTCTGTCTGTCTGTCTATCGGGGTGGCATGTACCATATGCATTTGGATGTCAGAGGACAAGTTGCAGAAGTCCGTGCTTTCCTCTGGCCATGTGGGTCTCAGGAACTGAACTCAAGTCATCAGGCCTGGTGGCAAGAACCTTTACCTGTGAAGCCACCTCAGCACATTTTATCCTTTTATTCGACTCTGTACATGAGTTACAAAACTCAGGAATCAACAAGACCTACCCGAGGCATGAAGTGGAGTTCTTTTGGTGACATTGTCTTTCACGAAGATGGATGCGCCCTGGTTAACAAGTGCTTCCACACATTCTGTGTGTCCCTTGAAAGCAGCTAGGTACAGGGCCGTCCGGCCTTTCTCATCCCTGATGTCCAGGTCCACTAGGGACTGGAGAAGGACCTCCAAGGCTTGGTGGTGCCCATTGTAGGCCTGCAAGGAAGAAAGCCACAATCGAACCCTTGCTTGCTTCAAATCCCACGACAACCCACCTGAGAGGCTGAGCCTCCTGGGTCTCAGACTCTAAAGAGCCCATTGGATCAACACTTGGGATGGAATTTGAGACTGGCAAACTGAAGTTAGGCTGAAACGCTAGTTCATGAACCTCTGGTTGCAAGTAAATGCCTTTGTGTTTTTCCCCCTTGTCAACTAATTTGCTCAAAGGCATAACATCCATCAGTATATGTTTATTAGATCTACAACCTAACAATCTTATTTAGACGAATGGCTGTACGAATTACATACTCATCTCTCAGGAGAGTCCTAAACAAATCAATGGACACTACAAGAAGATGTTCAGGAATCTTTTCTGTTAATAAAGCCAGGGGGAAAAAATTACTGGAAACATTGGAGACTCTTAATTCAATCTACACACGCAAATCTTCCCTCCCAGCCTATCATGTGACTGACCATGAGAGTATAGGTGACTTTCTTAATTGTACTTAGAGTTCTGTATCCAGGAGGCAGCAATAAAAGCTGCCTCCTGGGGCTGCCACAAAGATGAGAAGAGATAATTGCAGTCAGTGGCTGTGCACAAGATCTGATATGCAGTGGGTGCTGTTCCCTCTCCATCATTTCCTCCGTCGAGCATAGTGAAGCCACTGAACCAGTTAGGGAAATGCAGGACATGGGCCAGGGCCAAGTTCAGATGCCTTATGGGAGCCTAGGCTGTGTAGTATTAAAAACAAGATAGACAGTCTGAGACTTTTAATTTAGTCTGCAAGGGAAAAAAATATTAGTCCCACCCCCACAGTGCATGAGCAAAGGATCTTGAAAATGAGAGGGAAAGAGGTAAGATTATCCAGGGGGAAGGGGGTGGAGAGAAGTAGGACATCTGCTCCAGGTGGCTTCAGAGTCAAAGACTGCTCTTTAGCCATCAGCACTCTTTCTCTGTGCTGCTCCTCAAGGCACCATGAAAAGACTGAGCGTGAAGGATGATTTCCTTAACATGAACTTTTGGATATAGTTTTGAAAACTAGGAAAGTGTGCAAAAGACCCAAAAAATGCAGCTCACAGAGAAAAATAGAAATGTAAAATGCCAACAGACATCCAAAAACGCTATGTAAAATGTTTATAGTGCTACCTGGGCAGTAGACAAAGAGTTTGGCCACACCCCCAATATCATTAAAACTGGGGGCAGGGGCAGGGGCAGGGAAGCAATCCTAGATACTCTGGTGGGTGTAAAAGTTGCTATGACTTTTGTGGAGAGTAGTAAGTGTTCAAAAAAGGATTTTCAGAAACTAAGTTGTGGGCAATATATTTAGCATGGCCTCATTTATATAAAAAGAAAATGTATGCATGCGTATTTATATTTGTGTGTACTTCTATAGTAAGAGGAAAAATTCAGAGGGATACCAAAGAAACCAATAACAGTGGTTACTTCTAGATCTAAGGGGTATTAAGCTATATGTGTATTTTAAATTATTTTACTAAATTGCCCAGAGCACAGTTAACAACAATAACAAAAAGTAAGGTTAAATGAATTATAAGAATTAAGAGTATGGATGAGTTAAAAATAAATGTTTTCAATGATTAGGATAATTTGTACATATTAACTGTACCCTCCATGTAACATGTAATATAAATCATATGACAATGAATCCCCCATTTATATCCTTGTCTCAACTTATCCCTTTACTTCTAAGTGTAGATGTCCAACCATGCTTGGTACCTGCACTGCATAGCAAATCCTGGCTTTCTTTCCCCAAACTTCCTTTGCCTTCAGCCTTCCCATCTGCGAAGGCCAACTTCATTCTCAGACCACAACCCTCACACCGCCTCTATTTCTCTAACTCTTAAGCCTTGAGCAAGTATCTGGGACAGCAGTACAAGGGGATTCTGACAAAGAGCCCCCTCTATGCCTTGCCTTGTTCTGAGTGTTCCTCTGCCTGGCCAGAGGAACGTGTGTCTCTGTTAACTCACACAGCACATTCACATGGGAACTGCCAGAGAACACACATTTCTGTTCAAGTCCACGAAGGTGCTGTGTGATCAGTAGCAGCCCTCCAGGCCACTCACAGGCCACTGTTCCATCTCCTGTGTGTCTCAGAGACACTCACATCTAAGTCTACCACTGCACGTTCTCCCCATACTGCTTCGCCAGAGCTCTAGCAAAAGGAACCCATGTCTGTCCCTTGGTGATCTGTCAGGGACACCATTAACAGGTGAAACCTTTCCCCCAGTCAAACTGGACACCACTCCGCTGTTTGCTGCAAACTCAGCTTAAAGCTACTTCTCTTGACAGCAGCAAAATCCAAAACCTGCCAAGGCCAACCCAGCGCTCAGCTCTGGCCTTCCCCTGCATGCAGCCTGAGCACATCCGGGTTCTGGGGTGGCCACATTGCCCTCTATGGTTAAGCACCTGAATTTTTTTCCTCTGGCTGTTGCGACTGTACTTTCTGTTCCTTGTCTGGAAAGGGCTTCATCTAGACAGCCCTGTGACTGTCCTGGTAGCTCTATGCAGACAGCACCTTGCCAGGGAAGCATCCCAGCACATATACTCTTCAGCCCACTCACTCCATCGACTTCAAGGCACTTATTGCCACAAAATACCAATGATGTATTGTCAATGAGCTTTTGATAATAGCAACTATTCATTTCTATGTGCTGGGCACCATGCCAAGCACTTCCACACCTCGTTTATGACCTATAAATATCTTTGGGGGCATAGGGGGAGCAGGATCTTGCTATGCAGCCTAGGCTGGCTTCAAACCCTTAGTCTTCCTGCTCTAGCCTCTTGTGTATGGGATTGTCAATATAAGTCACCACATCTACTGCAAACATTTGTTTCCAGAGGTTAAAAAGTTCTTTGGTCATAACAGAATCAGGATCTGAACTCAGAATCTGCAGTCTGATACACACACACTTTCCCTCAGTAATTCCACTTGGTTGACTTGAAGGTTAAACGTTTTTGTGTTTGCCTGTAACAGAATAGGGCTGAACAACAAATGCTGGATAATAACCTAGATTTCTTCTGCAGAAAGCTCTGTGGAAACGTGAAGTGTCTTGAACGAGGAAGAAAGGATACTCTGGGGACACATTTCTAGACCACTGTGCCTTTACTATACACTGCCTCTTTAGGGACAGGAAAACGATCCCTGTATACAAAGAGCTGTAACCGCCCGGGACAGGAAGTCTGTATTGTGATCTAAACTCTGAAGGAATCACTAGCTGGCTGCTTGCGGTGAGCTCACTCCAGTCTGCAGGCTTAGATGCGCTTGACATTCTCAACTTACAGATGAGGGCCCAGAGAGGCAGAGTTACCTAGTTATGCTGTGGGTGTACCGCCTTGGGTGGAAGAAGTGGGTCTCAAGTAAGGCAGGCTGACCCAGGAGCACTCTGGAGAGAGAATATGGACATGCGCTATGGCAAGAAGATGCGTGTCTTGGCTTGGTTTCTCGGGGAATTCCAAATATCAACAAAGAAGAGAAAATAGTCAATGTTTCCCATATATCCTGTACCAAGTCTAAGTCAACTCAGAAGCCTCTGATGTTAGGCTAAGAACTGGAGTAACAGGAGCATCCACACAGGAATCAGACTGTTAGAATTCATTCCCCACGTGAATCTGGTGCTCTTTTGAGAACTGACTTTCCAAACCTTGGTCTCCTGCTTTCCACTGTCCTAATAACCGGTAGTTACTGGTTCGGCTTACTGAGAAATCATGGCTCCATGCTGAAGGAAGATGTGCCAGCAGATAGCACCAGGGTCTACATACTATTGTCAAACGCTGGCCCCCTGCCATTGTGACAAGAATAGTAAACATTTTCATTTCTGTTCACTTCACTTAGCCTAGGAAAACTTACAATGTATGCAGACATACAAAGGACAGTGGCCAGCACAGTGAGGTTCAGACACACAGGGGACAGGAGAGACACCAGGCAGGAAGCAGGATGCATTCCCAGGAGGACAGCTGTGACGAAGGCACTTGCCCTCTGCATGGTCCCCTTTAATCCTCACACTTAAAACAACCCACTCCTGTTTTCTAGTTAAAGTGGCTTAGTGTAAAATACAATGGTTGCAGCCCTGATCACTAGTGCAGCTTTTCAAATCCGGACATGTGAAAGTGCTCAGAATGATTCAAAAGCCAGATTTACCTGAAGGAAGACCCTTCCTGTTGCTTGCGACTCCTTTTTACTCTTACATTTTATTCATACAGAGCATTTTTGAGCATGTTTCTCCACGACCCTAACTCCTCCAGACTTTCCCGACCTCCCTACCCACCCAACTTCATTTTCTTGTTTTCTCCCAAAAACAAAAACAAAATTAAAAAATGAAAATAAAGGCAAACAAAAATCCAGTAAGATTAAAAAAAAAATAAAAAGCCAAAACAACAACAACAACAAAAAAGCCCACTGAACAAAAACCAGCAACGACGACAACCGTCTGCATTCGATTTGTACTGGCCATCTACTCCTGGGCAGAGAGCCGGTCCAGGAGTGCAGCTCAGAGTACCTGGTGGGACTCCATTGGAGAGAATGGTTTTCTCTTTGCCAGCAGGTAACCAATGCAAATACCCCTTGGGTAGGGGTAAGTTTCACTATGCTGAGATGTCATTGGGAGCACCAAACTTTAAAAATATTTAAATTATTAATTTAAATGATTTCAAGAAATATCTCATTAGGCAACTTAAATGTATTAATCACGATTAATTCGCATAAGCCTTTTAAGGTGGAAGCTGTGGGTAAACGAGGAGAAGGAATTTGGGAGCCTAACTCTTTTCAGGGACGCCACAGGCCCATCTGGAAAGAGCAACAGCTGGAGCTTCCCATTTGCCTAACCTCATTTCTTAATTTAATTCTTTCAAGTGGATGAAACGAATGTGGAATTCTATGAGCTGATAACCCTGGAGACTCAAATCATTCAGGCAGGAAATAGTAGCTTCAAGGCAGGTCAGGTCTCTTTAGGGATCAAGGTTTAGGGGCATCTGGTTCTCTTTCCCCAACTAGAACGCTTCCATCCAGGAACAACATGCTCCCGCCAACCCTGGGGACGGCGGTGAGCGCATCTATATATGACTTCAAGAAAATAATTTTAAGTGTTAGCATGTAAACTGGTGATTGGTTCTCAGCCCTCCTAATGCTTTAACACAGTTCCTTACACTGTGGTTTCCCCCAACCATAAAATTATTTATTACTTTATAACTGTAATTTTTCTACTGTTATGATTCCTAACGTAAATATCTGATATGCAGAATGCTTGATATGAGACCCCCCCAAAGAGGTCAAGACCCACAGGTTGAGAGCTGCTGATGTAGAGGGAAAAATAAAATAATTCTAGAAGGAGGTCCTTTACGATCATTCTGGACAAAGTCACTCTCATTTCTGGCTTTGGCTTCTGTTCTTTTGTAAGTTAGTGATCTTTGAGACAAGTCACATCTCCTTTATCTCCTCAAATTTAAACAAGTGCTTTCTACTTTGCACAGAGTAAAAGTCCGAGTTCTTACCGAGGACCAGGAGGCCCTGTGAGATGTTGGGGCAGCTGTTCTCCCCGCTCCTTGATCCTCCCACTCGCCCTCACTACTCTGTGGTAATTACATTGCTGTTCTGTGGACATGCTGAGTCTTCTCTTCCTCAAGAGTTTTACCTTTGCCCAGAACCTTCCTCTCTCAGGAAGAGAGCAGCAATGTGACTAGCTCTCAGGCACGCTGTGCGAACGTGACATTCTGTGCTCTGTAAAATAGCACTCTGCCTGCACCTTACTATCCCATCACATGCATCCCGTTCATTGTCTCTTGTAACATTTATTGCCATCTGTCATGCTACTGCTTGCCTCAGACCTCTCCAACATGGGAATCTCGAAAGGACCGAGGCTAAGTCCCTTCCCTGTAATATCTCCTCCTGGAGAGTGCTTGGCATTGTCACAGTCAGTGTGTGTGTCACATGGAGAAGGAAATTGACATGGGTGTTAATACAATACGGGTGAAGCTGGCTGTTGGCACACATTTGCCGTCAGGCACTCTTCTAGTTGCTTTACCCGGATTAGCTCACGCTGTCCCCACAATGGCCCTCGATGAGGTACTGCTCCTTTCTTTTGATGGATGGGGAAACTGAGGCACAAGACCGTAGGTATCTGGACAGCATCTCACAGCTAACAAACTAACCAACTCAAAGGTTAACTAACTAATTCGCTTCCCATAATATGCAGTGGAAATCACCATGTTCAGATGAGTTGCTGATGAGAAGAATGAACTCTGTCTTCTAAGGCCCCTGCCAGCTGCAGCACTACCAAGGCCCAGTCTTTGCCACGATGCCACCACCCTTTCTACGTGAGTGGAGACTCAGAGAGCTCAGGAGTATACCTGGCCATGCTAAGCACAGAGCAAATAATTTTTGGAAAAGATGATAAAATTTTTGGACGCCTAGAAACTCTCTTCTCAGTAGCAACGCAATCAGCCCCATGTCCAAAGGGCATGAGGATTCTGCTTAAAATACCCCCACGTGGCCTCGCTCAGGGCAGCGAGGACTAGCTACATCTGTGCATACCGAGCTCTGGGGAGCCTTGCTCAGGCACAGCTGACAGCTGCACAGGGATTCTAAAGAGCAGCCTGCTCTGCTCTTTGAGTCAACTGCTATGACGCTTTGTCCTCTCACTGTCCACCCTCCTCCTCCGCCTAAGTCTACCTCCTTGAACTAAGATGGATGGCTCATTTCACAGCATTCAAAATGCCTGTGTGCCTGTGTACTTGTTTATGTGTATAGCGGATGCTTTGGTGAGTGTGTCAGAGGCTGTAAGCGGGCTTCAGCAGGTGTGCTAGCAAGTACATGTGGAGACAGGCAGTGGGAGGCCGGCTCTGCATAGTGTGACTGGCCCTGGACACTCCCTTGTGTAACGGCGGCCTTGCCTTCTCTCACCTTGCAGGAATTCCCACCTGTATCTGTTCATGAAATATTCCTCTCTAAAGGCTCACCAGAACACTGAAGAAGTGTTTGGGCCTCATGTAGGTCAACTTTACCAATTCAGTGTAGACCAGGCTCCTTCCCATCTTCCTTGAATCCTGTTCCATTGTGCTCACCAAAGATACATCTAATTACTGCCTCCGCCTGTCCCACCAGACCATGACTGCCTGTTCAACCTTCAGCAGCTCGGTGGGCAGGAGAGCTGGCTGTGGCTGGGTGTCACTGCCAGTCAGCAGGGCTCTTTCAGCCAGCTGCTAATTGCTAAGGGTGCACATACCATTTGAAGCAGGGCTTTGGGAGTGATAACTCCCCCGCCCCATTGAGGAGTTTGAGGGTCGAAGCTCTCCCCTTTGATTACTGGGAGGCAGAGAGGAGGCTTTGCTAATGAGAACTGTAACAGTCCCCCCCCTCCCAGCTCTCTCCAGTGTGACAACTGGAGCCAGAGCCCTCCTCTGAGGCCCAGTGGCAAATCCAGGAAGAACGACAGAGCTGCTATTGTAGACCAGAACCTTCTACTCTCACACAGTTGTATTTAAAACCCACATAGGTTTTAGCTGTGACATTTGAAAATGTGATGGGCTTAACGTTTACTTATTACTCTATAATCAAATCTTTCTAGCTGAGATGTTTCCTTCATATAAAAGGATTAGGGCTTAAGGCGATCATTTATTACATTCTATGTGGTAATGATTATGCAAGCTTCCTATTTTTATTTGCTCCCATTCTATAGATGAGGACACTGAGGACAAGGTAGGTTACTGTTTGTAAGGTCATCAGATGGGAAGGCAGACCTAGCAGGTGAGATTGTGTCTCTTGGAAGCCCATGCTTCCAACCGTCTGTTGCTGTCATTACCACTGACCACTGCCTTTCCGGGTGATATCTTAAGAGCATGGTAGGTTTTGGGAATTTGCTCTTTATGAGACAAACAGAGGAACCTGCCCTCAGCCATTCACTCACCGCTAAGTGGAGTGGACTCTTGAGAGCACCGCCGTCTGATTCTTCAAAACCAGTGTTGGTTCTTTCCAAAAGCTGTGGAAAATTAAAAGCAAGAGTCACTAAGGAATTGTGGTTTCTGGATACGAGCACAGGCATAAATGAGAAAGAAGGCTTCAAACATTAAGACATCATATAGAGTATCAGCAAACCAAGGTCAGAGATCAAGAATCGCCCACCTCAAACTGACAGGTAAGCCAAGCATTTAAGTTTCCAGATCAACTTGTCATGTATTAGCTACTTTAAAGAAAAAAAGTTCGTTCTTTAAAGGATGATCAGCTTTGCCAATCCAGAAAACGAATGTACAGTACATCCACTGCACTGAGAAAACTAAGAGTGGGAAAGGACAGCTAATGTTCACTCCATTATACATACACATTTACTAGAAATAATGTCAGAAAAGACAGGTGAGTCTCCTGATTGAAATGACACAGATTAGAAACAGAAATAAAACACAAAGACAAACCTAAAACATGGGAGCATCTCAAGGGACCCCATGAAAATAGAACAGGGTGGTGGATTCTGAGCCTGAGGGTTAACTTGGCCCCGTGGTGACGGAAGGCCACGCAGAGGTAACATGCAGTCTTCAGGCTCTACAGAGATCATACTGTAATGAGAGAGTATTGGGAGAAGAGCCAGGGAAATATATGGAGTCAGTGATGTGCTGAATGAGAGGACTGGAGGAACTGAGACCTCGTGGTTCCGGGAGAGTTAGAGGCCAACCGCACGCTCGTGGACAACTGCTGGAAGGACACATGGGTAAAACCCCTTTTGTTATTCGTGTATACTTTTCATCCTCGGAATGAATCCCTAATAAATAATTAGATGTGTATAACACGAGGCACGTGTACAGAGTGCATTCATGTCACAAACATTTAGTGAACGATTACTGTGTACCTGGATATTGTGCAATGGACTGAAGAGCCAATAGTAAAAGCCAACCTTCTCATGGAGGAAGATGCACAGTGAAAGAGTTGCAGAGTTCGTTATGTAGTACAAGGTGCTATGAACATGGTGCAGAGATGGGGTCTAAAGGGCTTGAGGGGAATCATACTGCAACCAGAGTGACCAGAGCAGGCCTCGCTGAGCAGGTGATGGCCCAAGCCTACTCTGGAGAAAGGAGAGAGAAAACCTCGTGGCTATCTGGGCATTCCGAGTTGAAGGATCAGCAACACCATGATCCCCAAGATCCTCAAGAAGGCTGAAGTAATGTAGGGGGAAGGGGGTGAGAATGCAGAGGAGGGAACAGGGATGGGGTGGGATTCTGGAAAGATCCTATGGGTTGTGGTTGAGATTTTGCCTTTGATCCAAGGTATGGTGGAAACTGACTAATGTGCTTTGAGCAGAGAAATAGCATGCTATAACCGTATGGACCCAAGTGGCAACGATGGGGGTGACATCTGCACTTAGGACCTGAAGCAGCAGTTCAGAAGGAAAAAGCAAGTGCGTAGGCCAGCAGGAAACAACAGAGACAGACAGAAACAGTTAGATGGATAACTGGAGATACAGAGGCAACCAGCTTTGACTAAAGAAAGTCAGATAAGGAATACTTTTTTTGGTTTTGCAGGCTGGGCTATGGCATGAGTTTGAGACCAGTCTGGGCGAGTTAGTGAGACACTGTCTTAAAACAGGCAATAAAGAATACTGGGATACAGCCTGGTGGAAGACTGTTTGCTTAGCATGCACAGGCCCTGAATTGATCTACAGGGTACACAGTGTGTGTGCGGGGTGGGGGGTGGCAGACAGGCAGACACATATACAGAGAGACAGAGACAAAAGAATCCAGATGCCATGATCCGAGCAGAATGTATGGAGAGAAACAAAGGGTAGGCTCGCCCCTTCTGATGGAATATTCCTCTTTCTCTTGCCTTCAAATTATTTTTCACATATGGGGTATATACAAAGGGCACAGTTGTCCAATATCCAGAGCCTGGATGGATGTGTGGTGATCACAACAGTCAGTAATGTCCACTCCGGACCCCTGGTGGGTGGGTGCGGACTGACCTATATGGCCAAGGCTAGACAACTCAAAATGACATTTTCTAGGTAATGCCCTCATGCAAGGGCTCAAGACAAGAATTAAGTTCTGGCAATGAAATGCACTAATTGAAGTTTGGAAGGCAAATCGATAGAATAAGCCGCTGTTGTTGTGAAGGGAACACGGCTGTGGAGTTGTGTTTTCTTGTCTTTCAGCTTCTTGTGCAAAGACCACAAAACAGTGAGAGTAGAGAAGAAAGAGCTGATGATGCCAGGTGTCCATGATGGAGCAGGGTGGATCCAGCAGGAAATCTCGATGGCTCTAGAGGCTGAAGTGTCCCTGCACATCTGCAAGGATGATTTGTCTTTGAGTCAGACACTGTAGTGGCTGCCTTCGGGTTCACTCTTTCCAGGATTATGGAAAGACTTGGCCATTTGCCAGTACAATACACCAGTTCAGGCTTATTCCTAGAGGTCCAGCCTACACTCACTTTCCTAAACATTTTAGTAGTCTTGTAACACCCATTAAATAAAATTATATCTTTTATTCTGCAGATAGGTAGCATGTTTTCATGTCCTGCAAATGAAGCCTACACAGATTTTTATAGTTTTCTATTTTTAACTCTTTAGGGAGAAGGGGACAGGAGGACAGTGTCTCACTGTATAGTCCTGGCTGGCCTGGAACTCACAGATCTATCTGCTTTTGTCTCTCTGGTGCTGCAATTGCAGACTGTGTATGTGCCACCATATCTGGCAACTGAGGTTTTCTTATTAAAGAGAGTGATAAAGGCAGAATTTCAGTATACAAACCCTGAAAGGCAAAATTTCCTAAAAATAATATCATCCACTTATGTCCCTGAAACTCCTTAAACTTGTCACATGAAACACACCCCCAAAGTCACCAGTGCAAATGATACTATTTTCACTTTAAAACAACAACATCAACACCAAAATGAATACAATATATTCAGGAAACAACATAGACATGCACAGTCTAACAGGACTGAAGAACATTTAACTTCCTCTTCGTGTTTCCTAACCTCTTGTTCTCACAATGAGTATATATTGTTATCATGTTACAGTTAGTTTTGTCAATTTGACACAAACTTAGATGTGCATGGAAAGAGGAAACCTCAAATGGGAAGTTGCTTCCATCAGACTGGCTTGTGGACCTGTCTGTGAGGCATTTTTTGAAGGGTTGCTAACTGATGCAGGAGTGCCCAGCCCACTGTGGGCAGCACTATTCCTAGGCAGATGGGCCTGGATTACATAAGAACAGAAGCTGAGCAAGGCAAGGAAGGAAGCCAGCAAGCAGAGTGCTTTCATGGTCTCTGCTTCAGTCCCTGCCTTCAAGTTCCTGCTTTGAGTTTCATCAATGATAGACTGTAACGTGTAAGGTGACATAAACCCTTCTTCCAAATTGGCTTTGGTCAGTGTTTTATCACAGAAGAAGCAAACTAGATCATACTATAATCAGCAAAATGACTGAAATGATTCCTATTTCAAAACATATTCTTAAATTTCCACGTAACCAAAAGAGTGATGTCCTCGGATCTTCAGTTGGGTGCAGAAAACCTTTCCAGAGTTGATATATTAATCTACATTAATCTAATCAAAGTCTCTTATCATTAAGAGACTTTGGGTAGATTAACTAACAAGTGTAGAGATTACCAGGTCAAAACACACAATTTTAAACTTACAGATAATCCATTGGAAGTCACTACATCAGAAGTATGAGATATTTCATGCTTCTTCCTCATTAATATGAGAATAGAATCTAGACTTTAAACTCAGGATATACTAAAACAATGAAAACGAATTTAATTTTAACTTCAAAGGCACTGATTTAAAACCCTTCTCTCTTACATGGCTGAAATAAAAGGAGTCTTTGCTACCTGATAGAGCCAGTAAACATCTGTTCTTTGTTTTGCAACATTATCACCTACAAGACTTCCTGGAATTGACAGTGTGTACTAACTCCAAATCCTGTCCTAGAATGAACCTGTAACCAAAGGAACAGAGAACCATTCCCCTCTCCCCTTCACAAGCACAATGAGAGAGCAGCAAGACAACAGGTCTCAAACACACAGATTAGGTATGTTCCCGGGATGTTTATCTTGGAATAATATTCTCCCACACATCAGTCTACCAGCACGTGAGGCCTGATTTCACTCAGTCAGCAAATGTTTGTGGGAGGAAGCACCAGAATTCAGTCTGCGCAGGGAGCAGATGTGGTTGCTGACCTGATAGAACTCGGAGGCTATCAGGAAACCCAGAGCACTTAGCAGATAGAGCAGGAGGGCGAGAGCTGGGATGGGACATGGGCAAAGAGCTTAGGAGCTCAAAGAAGTGAATACAACCCCAGTCAGAGACAATAAAATGCGGCCTGAGGCCTGAACACTGGGAGCTCTCCAGGCTGAGGGAGAAAGAATGCCCAAGCAGCAGAAAGCACACAGGAGAACGGGGAGCATGCCGTGCACGTGGAGGCCAGACAACAACCCCAAGTGTCAGGTCACTCTTCCCTCTTGTCTGAGACAGGCTCTATCTGTTGCTTTGCTGCATGTGCCGGGCTTGCTTGGGAGCTGATGGGGATTCTCCAGTCTCCAGCTCCCATCTTGCTCCTGAGATGAGATATGTGCTTCTGGGTCTGACCTTTACACAGGTTCCGCATATTCAAACTCAGGTTGGCATGCTTGTGAACCATCTTCCCAGCTCCTAGGCCATTTTCAGAGTATTTTAGGGCAGTAGTTTTAAACCTAGACTTCAAATAAGGACAGCTATTCCAGTCAATAAAATAATGTAGGTAGGGAAGCCATTCTGGATACAGGGTGAACAAAAAGTGTAGTGATGATGGGGGTAAGGGATTCAACCCTAGACATGGGGGCCAGTTATGATATTTCCACTCTGGGATCTCTAGATCATGAATTAAGTTGGAAATAACCAATATTCTCAAATTAAAGAAAAAGCAACAGAAGCAAAAGGAAGCAGAAGTCTCATTCGTTCCTTCATGACCAGAAATCTATTCAATAATTATTTGTTGAGGATTATGCTAGGTGCTGAGATTACAGCTCTTAACATAGACTCTACCCATACAGCACTTAGGATCTAGAACATAGAATATACTTGTTCCATTGGTTGAACATCGGAGAGAGAGAGGGATGATTACGATCAGGGATGACATCACAGTTTACCAGCTTTGGTGATAGAAGAGCTGGTAACAAAAGAAAGACTAATAAGCAAGATCACAGGAAAGACCTATGCAGTGAACTAGGGTTTGAAGAGCAGCTAGGTTATTCAGTGGGATTTGTTTAATTTAATGCAGTGCTTCTCACCCTTCCTAATGCATGACCTTTAATACAGTCCCTCATGTTGTGGTCACCGGCAACCATAAAATTACGTTTGTTGCTACTTCATAACTGTAATTTTGCTGCTGTTACGGACTGTAATGTGAATATCTGTTATCTAATGCTCTTAGGCAACTCCTGTGAATCACTCAACCCTAAAGGGGTCACGACCCACAGGTTGAGAACCACTGGTTTCATGATCAGCTGAACATAAAAGCATGCAGCTCAGAGTAAAGATCTTGTTTAAAGCTTCTTTGTATATGAGGTTATTTGGGAAGATTGTGTGGTGAGAGAAAGCACAGGGATTTGGGCTCTAACACCAAGAACACTGCTGTATGAGGGTTTGAAAGTGGACAGATGTTGACAGTATAGGTGAAGAATAGACAGGACAAGGAGGTAATGACAAAGCAATGGGACAATGATCATGAAGATACTGACAGTGACAAATGATGACAAAAGGCTCACTGGTGACAGCCAAGCTACTAAGCAAATACTCAAAACCAAGAACTTCATGAACCTTACTCGGTCACCTCAATCAAGCCTAAAGTAGTCTTCTAAAGTCGCATCCTCATGTGGGCACAGTAAGTGACAGATGAGGAGATGGCACCCAGGTCTAACTCACACCTACTTCTCTAGCCTGTACCACAGTGCCTTTGGATGAACAGACAGCTGAAACTTCTTGGTATTTCACAGAAGTCTGGGATCAGGGGCAAGAAACAAAGTGAAATGTATTTTAAGTGCATGAACCCTTTTCTCTAACATCACAATGTCTTTTAACCTGTGTGACTGTTTTCTAAAGAGCAATATGTATTTGTCTTATTCCATGGGGATTAACTGGGACCTGGTCCTCTAAGTTCTCCCTTCCTTTAGATTAGAGGCTCTTCCTTTGTTAAGAAAACAGTGTAGAACTGATAGGAAGATAAACAACTTGCAAGTCATCTAGAATTAGCTCTTCTGATTTGAATCAACTTTCCTTCCCGATTGACAATCCGGTGCTAAACATATCACTACAGGGGATGTGGCAGAGACCCCATGCACCTCAGACACTTTATGCTGCATAAACTCCTCCCCGGAGGCATGTGGGGCAAGCGAGTGTCAGAGTGCTCGCACCACAATCCGTGATATGGCTTGTGGCTTTCGATATGTTTGGAGAATAACGTTGCTCTAAAGAGATCGACCTCAGACTACTTGGTCAAAACCAGGAATGGAATGGCTTCTGCAAACTAGTGTAGGTGAAACCACATGCAAAAGCAACCCTGCTGCAGAAAGGAGTGAGCACAGAAATCTTGTACTACACATCAGGGGAATACGACTTTACATGTCTGATATAAAGGATACCAGTTTAACGTTCCCTTACGTATACTTCCAATTAACATGCTTATCAAAATTCACACAGTCCATGCATTCATAATGAACTACACCCAGACTGAATGTCATAAATCCAATATGTATGTACATCCCCAATATGACACCAAAGGCTTTTATGGACACGATAAAATTTGTACTCATCCTGAGGATTGCCTTAATAAAACCTTCTTATAGACTACTTCATCATTATCTCTTGCCACCTCTAAAATTCTGAAGTTCATTCTTTTTTTCAACTGAGCAATCAATTATAAAGTTTCTACATAAAAAATAAAATGGCTTGAGTCAGCTTATTCCTTTTTTTGCTTTGCCCAACCAACATCAGTTTGCCAAGACTCTTTTGGGGTACAGAAACCCAGATTTGGTATTACAGCCACCCCTAGGTCCCACTGACAGGTAAAGATGAGGTGCTGAGCGGGAGTAGAGGCATTCCCGCAGGACTAGAAGGCTCACTCAAAGAGCATCTTAATGTCTTAGAAGTAAAGAGAGCAGATGCAACCCTCTTTCCCAAAGTGCATTTGTGATAACAAAATAAAGGATAACTATGAACTTCAGTGGTAAGCTGACCAGCCGCTCGTCAAGTACAACCATCTCACTGAACTCAGTGAGGAACACATAAATATTGCACTTCATCTGGAAACCCAAGAGAGCCAAGTTTATAAATAGTATAAACTGTCTCTATTTGAAAACATGGCAGTGAAATATTTAAGGGTCCCAAGGGCCTCAGGCTGAGCTAAGTTAGGTCTCAAATGTTCTGCTTAAGAAAACAGAAAATGAGTGAGGCTCAGACTGTGAACACAGGGAAGTCTGGCTAGGGGGTCTGAGAGGGAACCCTGCTCCGGCTGTTTCTGGTTAGACTCTGACAACATACTTAGTGTCTATGGATAGGAGGCAGGGAGAGCTAGAACACCTTCAGACATGTCTACAGGGACCAAGACAAGAAGAGGTTTGGAGACAGATTCCTTGATCTCATAGCAGGAAGGACCTGTTCAGACTATGAAGGGTTTGACACAGGACACAGGGGAAGTTGGCACCTCTGTCAGAAGCTGTATTTCACGTTCCACTTGTTTATGCTTAGGGATGAAATGCTACTCGGGCAACCCCAAGAACACACCTTAGTTTCTCAGATTGTGTGTGTGTGTGGGGAGAGAGAGAGAGAGAGAGAGAGAGAGAGAGAGAGAGAGAGAGAGAGAGAGAGAGAGAGAGAGAGATCCATCCACAAAAGAGACTGAGGCAGATGGTCTCAGACCACCTCATTGTGTCAATACCACCTTTCCTTCAAAATTCATTTGAGCATGCCCTTTCTCAGCATGCAGAGTTTGGTCATGAAATGCTACAGCTAGCTTTCCTAAGACTGACTGATATAGCACTTTTATGGGGTCCCCAAAGGAAAATGACACCCCAAATCAACAGAAACAATTTTAAGAGAGTTATGTCTCTATTCCCAAGAGGTAGGGTCTAGTTTGTTACAGAAATAGAAGTGAGGTGGATGGTTTTTGGTCATTCAGTGAAGGTTTGCCTCCATTTAAGGAGTGTGGTTACAAGTTGTTACAACCTTGATCAGGGAAGAAGCAAAATGGGGGAGGTTAGACTCAGGGATTTCTTTTTCTCTTTGCTTTTCTTTCCTCTATCCTTCTTTCTCTCCTATTTAGAGTTTAGGGGAATGGGGGAGAGGGGATGAAAAGAAAACAGGGGGTATGGGGTATAATATAAAATTCCTAGTAGTACTAGGAATAAAGGGTAGGTTATTGAATCTATTCTTAAACTACACTATAGAGCTACTCCTAGCCAAAAATCTCATATTGGTATATATCTTTGCATATTGTTACAAATTAAAGTTATATTTGATTACCACATCCTATGTATCAACTCCTTTCCAGGAGTTACCTATGTAATTCTGAAAAGCACAATGTGAAGTTCTGGTCCTTTGAAAGCTGCTATTACAAACTGTTTAGGATAATTAAGAAATACAAGTCAATCAATCAATGGTCATGTTAGATAATGGTCTAGTTCGTTACAGAAATAGCTTTCCTAGGTTGAACAGATAGTAAGCTTTCAGGAGATCCCAGAGGCCTTTAAATATCAGAACTGATAGGACAAGCCAGACCATGATGATCTCTGTGAGCACCTGGCCTCTCTGCTCACCACAGATGCTTCCCTGTGCTGCTACATCAAAACCAGCATGGAGAACAATCTCGAGATTCTGCCCACGAGCCTTCACAGCCATTAGAACGAAGCTATGCGCTTGACATTGTTATTAACAATAACTCACAGGAACTCAGTAATTCTAGAAAGGTATAGATTTAATGCACTTTCATTTCTCTCTCCGCTCACTTCCCCTACCCCAAATTCTGAAAATAAGGAAGCCATTAACTCTCTTCACGTGTGTAAATCAAGGGCTATGCCACATGAAGAGGCGATAACACAAATTAAAGAGGGTGCTGCTGGGAGCTGGGCTGGATTGAGTTTCCATTTCTTCTTGGGAGCTGACTGTGATGACTCTGCTCATCTCCTCCCTCCAGTGTGTGCTCAGTTCCTGTTGATTTCCTTGCCAATTAAAAGGCCGAAGAGCCTGCAGTGTGTGTAAAGAAAGGCTAACCAAACCTACAGTCATGAGAAGAGCTAGTGCGAGGTGCAGACTGCATGGTGTCCAAGCTACCCTGTTCGGAAAATGTTAAGAGACTTTGACCCAGTGAACCTCCTTCACAGCCTGCATCTTAAGAAAGATTTATGCTCAAAGCCATCCATTCAGTAGTCACTGTGTAAACTAAATTATGGTACTATGGCTATAATAGCAACTGAATAGGATTTGTCATTTGCATGTTGACCAAGAGTTACTAGTATGACTGAAAAAAGACTGTCCTAATATTTTATGCGGAAAAACAGTGCATAACACTGTATGGTCCATATCATTGTGTGTGTGTGTGTGTGTGTGTGTGTGTGTGTGTGTGTGTGTGTGTGTGTGTGTATGTCTGTGTGTGTAAAATGTGAAGGGAATCCACCAGAAGTGATGAGAAGAGGGTCACAACTCTGGTGGGTGTGTTCACTTCTTGTTCTCGCTCTCTTACACTCTAAACTTCCTACAAGGAATAAACATTGTTATCATAAAAAATAAGAGATATTTCTGTTTAAAAAGTAAATGGATGAACTGGGTGATTTCTAAAGTTTCTTTAGCTATCTTCTACATTACATTAGTCCATTTTTGTAAAGCAATGCCGGCCTGGCCAGTATCATTGTTGGCGGAGTTGAATTTGTTACTTTTTCTTGTTACTTTGACAAGATACCTGAGAAAAGAAACGTATGAGAGGAAACCTTTGTTTGGCTGACAGTTTAAGAAAGGATACAAACCATCATGGTGGGCATATGTGGAGGCAGGAGCATGAGGAATACTGGTCACATTGTGTGGGCAGTCAGGAAGTAGATGAGATCTGGCCTTCTGGTATATATTAGGCTACAACCCAGGTAGGTCCCACCCACACTGAGAGAGGGACTTCTCAACTCAGCCAAACTTCTCTGGACTTCTTCACAAACATATCCAAAAGTTTGTTCCCTGTATAATTTTGTTTCCTATAAAGCTGACAGTGGAGAATAATTATCAGAGAATACATTTCATATTTAAGCTTCACGAGAGGAACCAACTCTCTATACTGTGGACCACAACTACTAGTAAATTCTAGAAATGCCAGCCTGATACAAAGTGAGTGGTGCCTTGGTTGCTGACACAAGCAAAAGCCTTCCTAGAGAAGCCTTTCTACCTCCTCGGACATGGTTGTGAACATGTATGAGTCCGCTCTGACACAGCAACATTTGCTGCAAGGAAATGAGTGCAGAAAAAAAATCTCCACTATTCCTGATATTTCTAGGAAGGAAACTAATGTGAACCATGTCTATTTACCTCTTGAATCTTGAGAGCATTTCAAAGGTAAGGTTACCCTTTTCCATCACTAGTACGTTCAACATATTGTATTCTACCCGTGAAAAAGGCATCTGACGTTTTTTATTCTTTTCTCTGTGTATTCTTGTGTTATATGTATACATGTCAAAATGGTTGCAGTGGTGTGTGTGTGTGTGTGTGTGTGTGTGTGTGTGTGTGTGTGTGTGTGTGTGTGTGTGTGTGTGTGTTGAGGAAAAGCAGAAGACAGTGCTAATTAGCCAATATGCACCGGTAACAAGAGTTTAGGATTCAAATCCACAGGGGCCTGGTAGATATCAAGAGGCAACTGATAGATGCCCCACTGTTAAGAAGAACATTGTTGCTCTGTCTCAGGGCTCCCCACATGCTAGGCGTGCACTTATCACTGACATATTCCCCAGATGTCTAAACTTGTGCATAAGACAACTTGGAAAATTCCAGATCTTTCCAAAGGCATTAGCCCAATGCTCATTAAAGGCTACTTCTCTGCGAAGTTACATATTAACTTGTAGGTGTGTTTCTAGCAGAGATACAAACTATCCCTGACTGGGAGGAAAGAAAACCCAGGGGTTGCCTCTGTTGTCCTTTGGGACATTAACTGGTTTGATGTGGAGCCCAGTAGTCCCATTGCACTGCTGCATTAACTGCCCTGTTCCTCAAATGGTCCTTGGGTGAGCTTTGCATCTTATTCATGCTTTCCACTTAATGAGATTTCTTTTAAAATCCCTAACAGATTTTCCTTCTCTTTTTGTAGGTGAGCTGTGCTTTGCATTCTTTTGAAAAGTATGCTTTGGTTCCACCCACCAGCTCAACCCTAACACATATGCTCAAAAGAGGTGTGTGTGTGTGTGTGTGTGTGTGTGTGTGTGTCTGTGTCTGTGTCTGTGTGTGTATGTGTGTTATGTGTATGTGTGTATTTATGTGTATGTATGTATGTATGTATGTATGTATGTATATTATCCGTGAATTTATATCTTTACACCACGTGTGTGCAGTTGCTGAGGTGCCTAAAAGAGGGCATTAGATCCTTTGACTAGAGTGAGGTTGGTTGTGAACCACCACGTGAGTGACTTGAACCAAACCCAGGGTCAAACCAAACCAAACAAGAGCAACGAGTACTCCTAACCACTGAGCCACCTCTCCAGGGCCTGATCAGTAGTCTTTCGAGATGCCCATACCAGTCTCTCCTCAACATCCCATGACCGGTTCTTTTCTCTGGAGCCTTTTAAGACCGTACATAGGTGATTCTCTCCTTTGAGAGGAGCTTGCCAGACAAGGAACAGAGCAGACAGAGCTGTGAAGCCATGAGGTTAGGAAGCAATCTCACTGGATTCTTTGGTTCTGAGATGCAATGCACAGTAAGTACCCCTGCCCTTTACAGTAGCAAGGACCATTTCTCACAGCTTCCTTCTTTCTGGCCCACCCCTGATTTCTCTGGTTTCTCCTCTGCAGGGAGATTCCTCTGACAGGTATCTACCCCTGGGCTCTTCCTGTGGCTTGGTTCTAACATCTACTAGGGATGTCCAGCCTTTTACATAGCAATGTGATGGTGTCATCTACTGGTGTGTTGGGTTTTGTCCATAGCTATGCTGGGAACCAAACCCATGTCCTGTACACCCATGTCCTGTAAGCTGCAGGTTGGGCATACCTAGCAGCAGGTTGTCAAGCTGAGACGTTGTGATCTGCACTTGATCACCTTTCTCCCTGTAACTAGGACTGCCATCTACTTCATTTTGCTGTCCAGTGTTAGTTTTGCATAGCACACTTGAGTGGGAACTCACGCTGTTACTATGTCTCTTTGGCTGACTTCCTTCCTACCTCAAGTCTTTAGCAGGAACATAGGATTTAAGGCTAAAGCCCAATAAATGGACTTTCCTTCCCTCCTCATTCTTTTCAAAACTGTAGCTCGGGGCAGGAGAAAATGGAACACTTAAACCAACAACAACAAACCAGCTTACCAACCCAAAGCAAGAGCACACCAACCGAAAAGCTAGTGCAAAGGGCTCTTTCTTTCAAAGCTCATAACACTTCACCCCATTAAGTCATGCTTTCATTTATGCAAGATGGCTGCTATTTTGTGGACATAGTGATGAGGAAAATATTTTTAGATTTTAAAAAGATGAAATATGCACAGAAATACCAGTTTCATCTTCTTGTAACACAATGAAACCATGCTCTTCCAAAAACTAACTTGTCTGTCAATTTAAAAAGCGGTTTATTCTGTGGGTTCCTCCATTGTGGGCCCCACTCTAGTCACACACTCTGGGCCCAACCATCACGTGTTCACTTCGTTGAAGGGAGTATTAGGAGCAAGCTGGTGGGCTTGGGTTTTGGCATCTCTAACCCTCCAGGATTTGTTTCCTTAGATGTGCTAAGACAGCCCACTCCACTGGCCCCATCTGACTCCTTCCTTCATTTCCTATGTATTGCTAAATGGGAAGCAAGCCTCCTTTCTTCCAGAACAGCTCATGTTCTAAGAAGGAAGAAAGGGAGGGAGGGAGGGAGGGAGGGAGGGAGGGAGGGAGGAAGGAAGGAAGACATTGCTTCTAAGTCTTTCTCAATTCCCATATCGTTCAATTTACCCTCCCATCCTCCAGTTCCTCCTTTATTACCAAAAAGCAAAGCTAAAATCTGCCCTCCTACAGAAGCACTTCCTGTCTCCTGTGGGGAGAAACAAACCCTGTTCCAATACTCGTCCCCACACACTATCCAACTGGAGACTGAACATCCAGAAAGCCCCTGGATAATGAAAGAATTGTAATGAGTTGTACAATCATGCTTCTGCCAGGCACTTCTCAGGTATCTGGGAACTTTGAAAGTTGTTTTGTTAGTCACTATTGTAGTGCTGTAGAGAGACATCGTGGCCAAAGAAACTCTTATAATAAATGAAAGCATTTCACCCAGGGGCTGGCTTACAGATTCTCAGGTTTGGTCCATTATCATCATGGCCGGGAGCATGGCGGCAGGCAGGCAGGCAGGCAGGCAGGCAGGCAGGCAGGCAGGCAGGCAGGCAGGCAGGCAGGCAGGCAGGCAGGCAGGCATAGTGTTGGAGATGTACTGAGAGCTCCCTGTGGCTTGCCTGAGAAAGGCTCGGTCTGGCATGGGCTTTTGACTTCTCAAAGCCAACCCTTAGTGATTCATTTTCTCCAATGAAGCCACACCTAGTCCAACGAAGCCATACCCCCTAGTCCTTCTAATCCTCTCAGATAGTGCCATCACAGTTGTGCTCGGCTGATGGCAAGAATGAGGCATCTTAAGCAGTATTCCTGACAAATATCACAACAATAAATACAGGCCCCAGGTACATGGTGACCCATCCCACTCACGGGATTTGGAAGTTCATGTGCCAGTTTGGGTGTCTGTCTCCTTTCCTATCTGTCGTGCCTCTCTTGTTTCTGCTAATTGGCTATTTGTAAAGAAGCTCTGAGAAGGACCATATTTAATTTAGCAAAGCAAATCACAACCATTCTTAGAGTTCTCACACCAACGGATCTCACCACGTTGACAAAAAGCTTTACTGAATGGTTGAAGAGAGGTCAAAGTACGGGCTGAAGTTAACTTTCTCTGTCACCCACCATCTTATCTTACTACCTCACGCCATTTATAAACTAACAGGAAACCACCCTGCAGTGAGACTGTCATTCAGAAGAGCTCTGTAGCAGCTCTCTATAGACTTGGAACATTTTTTTGTTGTTGTTATTCTCAACAGCCAGAGTGATTTCGCTATAGTTTAGACAGGACTGTTTTCAAAAATCCATCTTTTAAAAAATCAATATATCCTAAAAGTTATAAAAAAGGTGAATTTAGACAGTTCTTTTTAATTTAAAAAAACTTAGAATATATCGGTATGTAGTGGAAACATAGTCAAAAATCGTCCTCAATCCTGGTGGAAAAACAGGTTGCCCCATGTTGGTTTGGCATGGTGGAGACTGCGCCCGTTTACTTGTTGGGAGGTAAAAGTAACACAGTTGTTAAAACCGAACCCAGTTCCCCCTCTGAGGACCCTCATCTGATCATGGACTCTGCAAGAAAACCTAAGAAAAAAGGAATCAGCTAAAGGAAACTTTTCATTAATTTGTCATTTGGGAGACAGCCCAGACTGTCCTGGGACTCACTAGGATTCTCCTGCCTCGGCCTTCCCAGGATTGGGACTGTAGCTGTCTACTGCATATTCCAGTCTTACAGCCTGGTCAAGAATAATGTTTTCCTCAGGTGGGGCCTTCACCTGTCTGTGATGACCCACTTTTTAGACTAGGAGAGAAAACGGACCCAGCTCTGGTGACCATCCTGTTCCCAACAGCACCGCACAAGGCAGGCTGAGCTCCGACCCGGTTCTCGCGAAGCAGAGCCTCCCCTCACCCTGGGCAGAGGCTGTGACCACAAATTCCATGCTAGGGAACAGAAACCATAAAATAGAAATCCCATGCTTAAACAAGAAAACATTAACTGCAGCGTGGTTTCAGCATTTCCTCATTATAAAGAGCTTTGAAGGGAGCTTCCACGTTTGTGCTTAGGGAGGGTGCTGGGTTGGGAAGATTAACTCAAAACTATTAACATTAAACATTAATGGTGAGTCTTATTAAAACACCGAAGAGTCATGAGAGGTCCTGGGATTCCACAGTTGCGCACTTTGGACTCTCACTTACTTCCCTCCCTGCTCCTCCTCGTTCATTCTTTCTCCCTCTCACTTTCCTTCTTCCCCTTCCTTTCCCGAGGCCACAGTGAGGGAATAGGCTGTATACTCTGTCTTAGAAGCTTTCCCACCATCCTGTCTGGGACAGTTTTGTCCTTATCATCGCCTTTGTCTGCTGCAGTAGGGAGGTGCGCCGCGCCGTGGTACGCAGTCCCTTGGAAAGTGGGCAAGCGGTGGAGTCGGACTCTACCCTGCTCCGAGACATGGCCCATTCCAACAGGACCAGCCATTGACCATGGAGACACTCAAAATCCTTTACTAAGTCAGGCACACTCCAACCCAGGATGTCTTTTTCTTTCCACCCTCTTTATATCAGCCTCCACATACCCTCAGCACAGGCAGGGGTGAGAAGAGGTCTGACGTCTGGACCCTGTGTTCTTCCTTTGTTTAAAGCTTGCTTTCCGTAATACCCCCCCATCACTTTGATGGGCTCAATTTTCCTAAAAAATAATTTTTAACATGGTGCCTGATCTAGTACGTGTCCCAGAAAGAATGTTCATTTGTGTGCTAATACATGAATTTTAAAAATGAATAAAATATGTAAAAAATGAAAGCCCAATGAAAAAGGAAAAAGTCACACATTTTATACTTTTGGTGTCGAGGATGGGGGTTGGGGGTGCTGATGGTAGAAGCCAGAGACTTGTCTGCTCTCGGCAAGAACTCTTTCACTGAGCTACATCCTCAGGCCCCTCACTGGCCTATTACATAAAACATTAAAAATGCTACATGTCAAGGATGTGTGTAATATTCAACATGGTGCCTGAACAAGTACCTATCCCGGAAGGAATGTTCATTTGTGCTAATGCATGAATTTAAAAGGACACAGGAAAGAATTATAAACATACTTTTAAAATATCGATTTATCAAAGGGAAAAGTGATCCATAAATCATAGTAGGAACAGACTTAGTGAATTTCTACTAATATAACAGTATACACATGGACAAACGATGAAACTTTAAAATAATTTCTCTGTTTTTAACAAGTAGTGAATATTTTCCATATATTAAATACTATTTTGCAATGTTCATTTAGTGACTATGTAAAAATCTCAGTAAGTCAGCGCAACATTATTATCAATAATACCTTATTTTTTTACTTTATATATTTTTTAAATTAGATTTTTTAAAATTTACATTTCAAATGTTATCCCCCTTTCCCAGTTTCCTATCCATAAACCTCCTACCCATTCCCCCTCTCCTTCTTCTATGAGGGTGTTCCCCTACCCAACCACCCATCCATTCTCACCTCCCCACCCTGACATTCCCCTACACTGGGGGGGCACAGCCTTGGCAGGACCAAAGGCTTCTCCTCCCATTGGTGCCCAACAAGGCCATCCTCTGCTACATAAGCAGCTGGAGCCATGGGTCTGTCCATGTGTACTCTTTGGATGGTGGTTTAGTCTCTGGGAGCTCTGGTTGGTTGGTATTGTTGTTCTTATGGGGTTGCAAACCCCTTCAGCTCCTTCAATCCTTTCTCTAACTCCTTCTACAGTGATGAATTTCTAAAGTAGTGGTTCTCAACTTTCCTAATGCTGCAACCCTTTAATACAATTCTTCATGTTGTAGGATCCCAACCATAAAATTATTTTTGTTGCTACATTGTAAGTGTAATTTTGCTTCTGTTATGAATTGTGATGTAAATATCTGTGTTTTCAGATGGTCTTGGGTGACCCCTGTGAAAGGGTCATTCGATTCCCCAAGAGGGCCTTGAACCATAGGTTGAGAACCTCTATTCTAGACTGTCCTCTCCTGGTGTTATTACTACTGCTATTAAGAATGATATGTGTTTGTGCATCTTAAATCTGTATGAATATTCATGTGATTTCCTGATGATAAATTAGAGGAAGGAGAGCATCAAGGCTTTTGATCTGTAATTGGCACAAAGGATCCTTCTAGTTATGTAAACCGAAGTTTAGCATGGCTTAATGTGTGGCACCATCGTTCCTATGCAATTCACTGCCATCTCTAAGCTTTTATACTGAGTCTCCTCAGAGCAGCCACTCTCCAAGGAGGCTGTTACTGAATCTCACAGAGAAAGGAAACTCGCCACATTGGAAACAGCTCTGAGGCTATTTCCAGCTGATCTCTCATGCTGGGATGGGAGAGTGGACATGTCTCTTCATTCTCTTTGCAGTAGCAAGCACATTTTAGAACATCAATCTTATTTTATATAATGCTTCAAATTTTAATTGTGCTCATTCTTTTTGTTTGTTTTGTGTTTGTTTTTGTGTTTTTGAGACAGGGTTTCTCTGTGTAGCCTTGGCTGTCTTGGAACTCATTCTGTAGACCAGGCTGGCCTCGAACTCAGGGATTCACCGCCTCTGCTGGTGTGTGCCACCACTGCCCAGCATTAACTGTACTCATTTTAAAACCGTGAGTTGACTCACATTTAAGCTATAACAAAACTTCATCTTTCCCACGAATTTAACAAAAGTAATTTCAACTTGTAAGAAAGAAAAGAATAAAAAAAGTCAGTGTTGGGGTTGGGGAGATGGTTAAGTCAATAAACTCTTTGCTTTACGAGCCTGAGACCTGCGTCCGGTCTCCAGAACCTGAGTAATAGTCTAGGCATGGTGATGCGGGCTTCTCAGCTCAGTGCTGGGGAAGTGGAGAGAGACAGGAGCTTCCCTGGGGTCCCGAGGCTGGCTAGCGTAGACCATCCAGTGAGCTTCAGCCCAGTAGGACACCCTGTCTCAAAATAGGTGAACCTGAGCAAGGACAACCAAGGTCGTCTCTGACTTCCACATGTATGCAGAAATACAAGCAGCACATGTGCCCGCACACACACACACACACACACACACACACACACACACACACACACACACACACACACACACACACACACACACACACATGCACATACACAAAATATATGCAGCATATGTGCCCATACACACACACACACACACACACGCACACACAAACTTAGCCTTTAAAACATTTTTATATCTATGAATATCTGACTCTATGACACTATTAAAATTTCTTAAAGCATTTATTTCTGCTTGGTAAATAAAGTTATTAGAAATTTTATTCTAAACCTACCGCCGATGGGTGACATTTCATAAATATTACTGGCACAAATACCAGAGCATCTACCTACCAGGATTTTAGAATTGAGCCTTAACGGTTCTTGGAATATAGGCAGATTGGGCTAAGAATTATGGGCTTAGGGATTAAACAGTTCGTTCATTTTAGTAAAAGCCACACTGTAAATGAACAGAGAAAGAATCTCTCCTCTAGCAGGAGTATGTCAAGAGTTTTAACGACAGAACTACTGAACATGAGTGCTTTATTGGAACCAGGAGCGTCAGCCACCTTTTCCAAACAGTCCTTATGTTGGGGCAGGTGGATTTAAAGACTTGGTCACTTGTCTATAGCAAATGTCCTCTGCTTAAAGAGAAGCAGCAATGGCAGCAAAGAAAAAGGACCCTATGCACCCACGGATGCTTTACTGAAAGTTTTTTGATAGTATTTGAACAAAAAATTATAGTGTGTACGTGCACATGTACATGTGCATATTCCTGCCATGAGTGCACGCGTGTGTATGTGTGTATTCATGCCTGCGTGAGTGTGTGCATGTGTGATACTTGTGGTACTGCTCCCATGTGTGGGCGCCCTTTTTGGGATGCAGAGATTAAACTCAGGTCGTCAGCCTTGACTGCACATGCCTTCACCTACTGAAGCATCCTGCCTTCTGCTAGTCTTTCAAGAACTTCATTTAAAACGTTTATTTCTAGCTATATGAATAAGTATTTATCTGAATTTCTTGCATTATAAAAATTATGTTTACATTGTTTTTCTGAGTAGATCTGTTTCCATATACCCAACTGTTTTGTTTTTTTTTTAATCCTTCATTTCCCTCTGGGTATAACTGGACGCCAAGCCAAAAAGCTTCACTGCTGAGCAAACAGATGATTTCCTGCATCTCAACCTTAAGAACTTGATCCCAGAAGTGATTTTAATGAAATAAATAAAAACAATCCAGGGTCGTCTTTTCTATTTTAACACTGAAGGTGGTCCTTCATTATCTGTAGACTCTGAAAACTGCACATACTCAACAAACAGTAGAATAAAAATGACCAAAACGGACCCATGCTGAGCGCACAGTTTTTGTTAGCATTCCCTAAGTAGTAAGGCATAACTATGTATGAGGCACTTACAGTTATTATAAGTACTTTAGAGAGAATATGTAGATCATATGCAAATAAAAAGCCATTCTATGTAAAAAATTTGCACATCTATGGATTTTGGTTTCCACAAGAGGTCCTGGGTCAGCCTTCCACAGACACTAAGAGACTGTCCCACTTTTTTTTGCCAACCTAGTCTATGACTTCCTGGTCAGGATATTGGACACCAACACTAAAGCCCTTTTCCCATGATCGAAATTCACCATATCTTTTGCTGCAATTAAATACCCTCCCACAATAATTACTTTGCCTTAATTATAGTATCTGCAGCTCCCTTCTGCTGGTGAGATGCCAAGTTAGTTGTTTTAAAGACCTTATCTACAGCGAGTAGAAGTGTATTGTTCTTATCCTTGGCTGTGCTCAGGCCTGGTGGGAGCCCAGCATTGTTGGTACAGCACTGACCTCCTAGGATGAACACCGCTACATGGGGAAATGTCCCTGTACTTCCTGAAAAACTGGACTTGCCCACTGCAAAACCATAAGCCTCTTTCACATTCAACCAGTAGTGGTACCAGCCTGGATAAATCAGGTATTCGACCAGATGTTTTCCACATGAGCCTTCCCAATCATTTGTTGAAGAAGTGAATAAATAATTCAAAATGGCTTTCCAACTATATATTGTCAGTAGAGATCTATTTTTTTACACATTCATTTTGTTATTTGACTTTTCTTTTCTGGATTTTTAAATTTACATTTCAAATGTTACCCCCTTCCTGGTTTTCCACTTGAGAAACCCACTATTTCCCCTCGCTTCTATGAGGGTGCTCCACCACCCATCCACTCCCTCCCACCTCCCTGCCCTAACATTCCCCTACACTAGGGCATCAAGTATTGAAAGAACCAAGAGCCTCTCCTTCCACGGATGCCCAACAAGGCCATCCTCTGCTACACATGCAGATAGAGCCATGGGTCCATCCATGTGTTCCCTTTTGTTGGTGGTTTAGTCCCTGGAAGCTCTGCAGGAACTGGTTCTTCTTATGGGGTTGCAAACCCCTTCAGCTCCTTCAGTTCTTTCTCTAACTCCTCCACTGGGGACCCTGTGCTCAGTCCAATGGTTGGCTGTGAGCATCCGCCTCTGTATTTGTTGTGCTCTGGCAGAGCCTCTCAGGAGACAGCTATATCTGGCTCCTGTCAGCACGCACTTCTTGGCATCCGCAATAGCATCTGGGTTTGCTGTCTGTATGTGGGATGCATCCCCAAGTGGGGCAGGCTCTGGATGGCCTTTCCTTCAGTCTCTGCTCCGCACTTTGTCTCCATATCTCCTCCTGTGAATATTTTTGTTCCCCCTTTTAAGAAGGAATGAAGCATACACAGTTTGGTCTTCCTTCTTTTGAGCTTCATGTGGTCTGTGAATTGTATCTTGGGTATTCCGAGCTTTTGGGCTAATATCCACTTATCAGTGAGTGCATACCATGTGTGTTTTTCTGTGATTGGGTTACCTCACTCAGGATGATATTTTCTAGTTCCATCCATTTGCCTATGAATTTCATGAAGTCATTGTTTTTTTTTGTTTTTTTGTTTTTTTGTTTTTTTTTGGTTCTTTTTTTCGGAGCTGGGGACCGAACCCAGGGCCTTGTGCTTCCTAGGTAAGCGCTCTACCACTGAGCTAAATCCCCAGCCCCGTCATTGTTTTAAATAACTGAGTAGTACTCCATTGTGTAGATGTACCACATTTTCTGTATCCATTATTCTGTTGAAGGGCATCTGGGTTCTTTCCAGCTTCTGACTATTATAAATAAGGCTGCTATGAACATAGTGGAGCATGTGTCTTTGTTATATGTTGGGGCATCTTTTGGGTATATGCCTGGAGAAGTATAGCTGGGTCTTCAGGTAGTACTATGTCCAATTTTTTGAGGAACCTCCAGAGAGATTTCTAGAGTGGTTGTACCATCTTGCAATCCAATCAACAATGGAGGAGTGTTCCTCTTTCTCCACATCCTCGCCAGAATCTGCTGTCACCTGAGTTTTTTATCTTAGCCATTCTGACTGGTGTGAGGTGGAATCTCAGGGTTGTTTTGATTTGCGTTTCCCTGATGATTAATGATGTTAACATTTCTTTAGGTGCTTCACAGCTATTTGGTATTCCTCAGTTGAGAATTCTTTGTTTAGCTCTGTATCCAATATTTTTAATAGGGTTATTTGATTCTCTGGAGTCTAACTTCTAGAGTTCTTTGTATATATTGGATATTAGCCCTCTATTGGATGTAGGATTGGTAAAGATCTTTTCCCAATGTCTTGGTTGCCATTTTTGTCCTAATGACAGTGTCCTTTGCCTTACAGAAGCTTTGCAGTTTTATGAGGTCCCATTTGTCGATTCTTGATCTTAGAGCATAAGCCATTGGTGTTTTGTTCAGGAAATTTTCTCCAGTGCCCATGTGTTTGAGGCTCTTCCCCACTTTTCTTCTATTAGTTTCAGTGAATCTTGTGTTACATGGAGGTCCTTGATCCAGTTGGACTTGAGCTTTTACAAGGAGATAAAAATGGATTGATTTGAATTCTTCTACATGTTGACATCCAGTTGAACCAGCACCATTTGCTGAAAATGCTATCTTTTTTCCATTGGATGGATTTGGCTCCTTTGTCAAAAATCAAGTGACCATAGGTGTGTGGATTCATTTCTGGGTCTTCAATTCTGTTCCATTGGTCTATCTGTCTGTCTTTGTACCAATACCATGCAGTTTGTTTTTTTTTAATCACCATTGCTCTGTAATACAGCTTGGGATTAGGGATGGTGATTCCACCAGAAGTTCTTTTATTGTTGAGGATAGTTTTGGCTGTCCTGGTTTTTTTGTTATTCCAAATGAATTTGCAAATTGATCTTTCTAACTCTATGAAGAATTGAGTTGGAATTTTGATGGGGATTGTATTGAATCTTTAAATTACTTTAGGCAAGGTGGTCATTTTTACTATATTAATCTTCTAATCCATGAGCATGGGAGATCTTTCCATCTTCTGAGATTTTCTTCAATTTATTTCTTCAGAGACTTGAAGTTCTTGTCAGACATATTTTTCACTTGTTTGGTTAGAGTCACACTGAGGTATTTTATATTATTTGTGACTATTGTGAAGAGTGTTGTTTCCCTAATTTTTATTCTCAGCCTGATTATCTTTTGAATAGAGAGAGTAAGGCTACTGATTTGTTTGAGTTTATTTTATATCCAGCCACTTTGCTGAAGTTCTTTATCAGCTGTAGGAGTTCTCTGGTAGAATTTTTGGGGTAACTTAAGTATACTATCATATCTGCAAATAGTGATATTTTGACTTCTTCCTTTCCAATTTGTATTCCTTTGACCTCCTTTTGTTGTCTGATTGCTCTGGCTAGGACTTTAAGTACTATATTCAATAAGTAGGGAGAGAGTGGGCAACCCTGTTATTGTGTGAGGTACAATGTGTGCTTTGAGCTTTAGCAAGGTTTCTTTTATGAAAATGGGTGTCCTTGCACTTGGAGCATAAATATAAAGAATTGAGAGTTCATCTTGGAGGAATTTTCCTTTGATAACGTTTTATTCAAAATCGATTTGATTCAATCTTAGAATAGCTATTCAAGCTTGTTTCTTGGGACCATTTGCTTGGAAAAATTTTTCCCAGCCTTTTACTCTGAAGTAGTGTCTTACTTTGTCACTGAGGTGTGTTTCCTGTATGCAGCAAAATGCTGAGTCCTGTTTACATTTCCAGTCTGTTAGTCTATGGCTTTTTATTGGGGAATTGAGTCCATTGATGTTGAGACACAGTAGGGACCAATAATAATTGTTTCCTATTATTTTTGTCCTTAGCAGTGGCTATCTTATGTGGCTATCTTCTTTTGGAGTTATTGACAGAAGATTACTTTCTTGCTTTTTCTAGGGTATAGTTTCCCTCCTTGTGTTGGAGTTTTCCCTCCATTAACCTTTGTATGGCTGAATTTGCAGAAAGATATAGTGTAAATTTGGTTTTGTCATGGAATATTTTGGTTTCTCCATCCATGACCATTGAGAATTTTGCTGGCTATAGTAACCTGGGCTGGCATTTGTGTTCTCTTAGGGTTTGTATGACATTTTCCCAGGATCTTCTAGTGTTCAGTCTCTGTTGACAAGTCTGGTGTAATTCTGATAGGTCTGCCTTTATATGTTACTTGACCTTTTTTCTTACTGCTTTTAATATTCTTTCTTTGTTTTGTGCATTGGGTATTTTGACTATTATGTCAAAATATGACGGGAGGTCTTTTCTGATTCAATCTATTTGTATTTCTGTAGGCTTCTTGTATGTTTATGGGCATCTCTTTCTTTAGGTTAGGGAAGTTTTCTTCTATAATTTTGTTGAAGATATTTACTGACTCTTTACGTTGGGAATCTTTGCTCTCTTCTATGCCTATTATCCTTAGGTTTGTTCTTATCATTGTGTCCTAAATTTCCTGGGTGTTTGGGTTAGGAGCCTTTTCCATTTTGCACTTTCTTTGACTATCGTGTCAATGTTTTCTATGGTATCTTCTGCCCCTGAGATTTTCTCTTTTATCTCTTGTATTCTGTTGGCGATGGCTTTCGTCTAAGGCTCCTGATCTCTTTCCTAGGTTTTCTATCTCCAGGGTTGTCTCCCTTTGTGATAATCTACCATCTATCTCCTTTGACCTTCTGAAAAATAACTGACAATATTTTTGAATGTAGGAAGTTGAGGGAGAAGGGCTGCCATTGGTGCCCAGCAAGCAGAGTCCTGGAAAATTAATAAGCATCCTGGAATGCACATGGTAATGCCCATGACGAGCAACCCCCAGAAGTTTTCCCTTTTAAGATATTAATAGTACAAAGGCTGGGAAGCCCTCCATTAGGGAAGTAAAATAAACCTAAAGAAGTATTCCCTTTGACACACTGGGAAGGATTACCACCCACAGAATAGAGATCTGAGTCAGGATTCCATCTCAGACAAGCTGCAGAGGGAAGCTCCACAAGGGAATGCCCCAGTGTGCTCTCAGGGAGGAATTCAGTAAGTGTGGATTCTCTGGCAGCACAATGGTTTGCACAGAATGTGTCACCAACTTGATAAAGAGAAATCTATCCTTCACATATAGCTTCTCTGCTATACAATGTGCATGCAATGAAGAGTGAAATAGACAACAGATATTAACCAAACTCCACAGATGAACTCAGATAGCTTTTGATTCACCTTAAGTCTTTTCTTCTTTGGGGATACATTTGGCTTAGGAGGTGGAGAGAAGTAATAAATATCACCAATGTTGTAACACCTGAGAAAAGCTGCAGCCATTTCAGATTTTAATCACCTTACCCCTTATTACAGATGTGAACTGTGTGGCAGATGCTCAAGAGGAAAAGCTTTATCAGTCCTGTGCATCTAATTATTTTTCTTGGAGAAAATTAGGCAAAATTCCAAGGCTACAGAAGACTCATGCTGTGTCGGGAGTTATTAATTACAAGCAGACTTAAGAAGCATTAATTTGTTTTGGTAACCATGCCAGGGTGTATCTAAGTCTGCCAAACAGAATGAAAAGGGGAGGCTTGGGAGAAGGTGAGTTTCTTGGAGCAGTTGGTAAAACAGGGGATTAAAACCAGATGGCCCTGATGTGTCTCTTCTAGCCAAGCTCCAAACAAAATATTTCTTCTGCTGGAGTTTAAATTAAATTGATGCTCAACTGCCTCACTCTCAATCACCTAAAGTCAGTTCTTTTTTAAAAAATGGGTTCTTGTTTTGCTTTGAGATAATTAACATATACTCTAATACACAAATACACACACGCACACACACACACATACACACACACACACAAAGGGAAGAAAATTAAACAAAATACAGATGTTGGTTTTCTGTAGGTAGGAAAAAAATCACAGATTTCAATATTATACATTTTTTCTATGAAGTCTCCAAAAATTCTATAACTAGGCACATAGCATTTTCAAAATGAAAAAAATAGTCTGCAACAGGACAATTATTTATAGCTCATCTGTTCTAAGTCCATTCACCACTTATAATCCAGTCCTGCTTCTATAGCTATCTTCTAAATATCAACATGGTTGTATATGTTGGAAGAAGATAAATAGTCATAGATATTAATGAACTTTAAGTCTTTCCCAATATTATATATCTGGCTAAATAACACAGTGCTACATAGGAGGCTAATATATTACTCAGGAACAAAGTGGCCCAAAGTCCTCTCTAACCTACTTTTCATGGGGTAGTACACATGTCTTTGCATGAATAGATAAAGGGAAGGACAAAGGAAGAGATTAGATACCAGGTCACTGGAAAGGATCTGCAGCAGAGCTGTGTTTAAGCTCAATGTCTAGCTTACATACAACCTACACATTCTGTTATAGCAAATGTTGGTTCAAGTACAAATATTTTCTTTAAAGTATGAAACAACATATACAGATAATGCCTCAACCTCATGGTCATGGAAGAATGGAAGTATCTTGCTAAGATACTAATAAAACTCTAATGATTGAACTTAGCATATATCAAAGAAACAACTCTGCTGTAAAACAAACAAACAACAACAAAACAACAAAACCAACCAGCCAAACAAACAAACCAAAAAACCAAAACCTAGCAACCATTTATGTTCAGACACTAATAAACAACCAGGTTCTTCAGAAATGGTAATCTAGTAACTGTCTGATTAAAGCGATACAGAAGAGCTTCAGTATGGATGTTATGAAGGCCAATGTTGGGAGAATACAGGAGAAAAATGGCTCAAAGTCACAACAGTTTGAGGAAAACAGGCAGTCAATCAATAGACTCAATAGAGAACAGATTCTCATCAGTTCTGGTCTTAAATAGCCTTGAGATGTTCAAGTGTCCCTCACAGAACAAAAGACATGTCACATTCTTTCAAACCTTTCTTCTCTCTCGTGTTGAAATTTACGCTGGATTTCTGACATACAGAACTGTAAGATATTACAATTGTGCTGTGCTCTATCAAACTGGTGGCCATCTATGATGAAAGCAGTGGAACACTAACACATCCATGGTATTTGTAGCTTGTTCTTTCTGGGTAACTGTCTTAGTTAGGGTTTTACTGCTGTGGACAGATGCTATGACCAAGGCAACTCTTAAAAGGACAACACTTAACTGGGGCTGGCTTATAGGTTCTGAGGTTCAGTCCATTATCATCAAGGCAGCAGCATGGTAGAGTCCAGGCAGGCCTGGTGCAGGGGGAGCTGAGAGTTTACATCTTCATCTGAAGGCCACTAGGAGAAGACTGGCTCCCATGTGGTTAGTAGGAGGGTCTCATTGCCCGCTCCCAAACAGTGATACACTTCCTTCAATAAGGCCACACCCTGGGCCAAGCATATTCAAGCCACCACAGTAACTATGAGAGCTGATCACCTTTCTCTGTGTGACAGTCCATGGATATACTTTTATATAGCGCCTGCTCAAACCTTTGCCCACTTTTCAGTTGGAATATCTATTTCTTCAGTGTTATCTTTTAGAGCTTCTTTAAATATTCTGCATGAGTTCTTTGTACCCAACTTTTCATATGAACACCACTGTAATCTCTGAATGGTGTCCTTTAATCAGCAAAAAAAAAAAAAAAAAAAGAAGATTAATATAGTTCAACATTTTGCAACTTATTTTAGAAATCTATCCCTCTGAGAGTATGTTCCCTGTGTGTTCTAACACAATGGTCCTCAGCCTCCCTAATGCTGTGACCCTTTAATACAGCTTCTCATGTTGTGGTGACCCCAGCCATGACATTATTTCATTGCTACCTCATAGCTGTAATGCTGCTACTGTCATCAGTTGAAATGTTAATAGTTTTGAAAGTAGGGTTTTGCCAGAGGGGTCGTGACCCACAGGTTGAGAACCCCTGTTGTAATGCCTCTCTTTTCTCATCTTTCCAAAATGAAGCGCAATCCTACTTAAATCGAATTTTGTGTGTAGTAAAAGCACATTCATTCCCCCCCCCCAGCAAAATGTGGTTAAAAGGTATTTTGCTCTCCTACTGAACTTTCGTGCTGCATTTATTGTTAGAGAAGACACTGCATGGGCAGACTTAGTCTTTAATTTCTGATCCTCTACTTTGTCTCCTATAAATCCAGATTATTTTCATTTTTATAACTCTGTAATAGGTCTTTGATATCTGGAAGCAAAGTCTCTAGGCTTTTCTTTTTTCGAGATATTTACATATTCTTTGCATTTCCTTGTAAAATTAAAAACCCGCTTTCAATTCACATATGTGTGAAGAACCTTACTGAGATTTTGATGAATCCAAAAGTCAGGTGGAAGTGGTTTACTATCTCTAGTGATTACTTTCTAGCCAACAGATAGAGTATTTTCGCACTTATTTCTTCCATAATGTATTATAGTTCCATCGGACCATTTGGTACTTTTTATGATTTGAAAATTATAATTTTATGACTGGGTCTTTTTAAAATTTCATTTCCCGCTTGATAATTCCTGGGGTAAAGAAAAGAAATAGAATTTTAAATTACTGGCCTTGAATATGCTAAAGGTGTGTAGGTTTCCTTCAGTTTTAAAAATAAGTTTTACTGTTTTCATAGAAGGAACATTTCTGTATTTTAGATGCTAATGTAAATGGTACTGTGTTTATAAATATAAATGGCATCTTGGGTTTTTTGTTTGTTTGTTTTTGTTTTGACTGGCACAGAGAAGTATTCTAGCTTGGATCATATTGGCCTTATGCTCTCGACAGTCCCTTCTTGAATCAAGTTCTGTGGAGGATATAAAAGGGGATGACCCACTTCATGCATAGTCAATTAGGCTATCACTACCTCAATGTCTGTAACTTAATTACATATGCAAGGTTTCTATTGTCATTACTGGGATGCTTTCCTAGTGCCAAACCTACCCTTTATTATGTTTTTGTTATTTTCTTGGTCCTACTACTGGGGATTGAACCTAGGTCTTCATGTATGCAAGGCAAGTGCCCTGTCACTGAACTACAGCCTCAGTGTGAGTGTGGTGTACATGCATGTGTGTCCACGTGTGTGAGAGCATGCTTATGTAGACACGCATGCACATAGAGGCCACGGGTTGACGTCGAATGTTCCTCCTTGGTTGCTCTCCACTTCAGTGCAACAAGGTCCTCACTGAACATGAACCAGCCAATTCTGCAGGCTCACTTAGCCAGTTTTCCCTGGGACTCCTATCTCTGACTCCTGAGTGTGGGGTTGTAGGCAGGTCCATATCAGCTTGGCTTTTACATAGGTTCTATAGATCTAGTCTCCTGCTCTAGTGCTAGCAAGGCAAACTCTTTATTGAGCCCTCTCCCAGGCCCTGACACTTCCACTCCAACACAGGTAAAAACGGTACGTGCTATGAATATTTGGCTTTCAGTGTTTCACTATTAAGCTTTGTGTTTCTACCAAAGATGGTTTGCTAAAAATCTTTATCAGATTTATGACGCTTCTTTGTATTCATAGTTCTTTAAGTTTTTTATATTTTATGCAGACACTGAGCTCTGCCTAATGCTTTTTAACTGCACTAAGCTATTTTGCTGATATTTTTTTCCTGCCTCTTCTCTTCATATGGTAAATTACCTTGCACAGTTGGTCAATGTTACCCTCCGCCTGCATTCTTAGAACACCCGCACTTGGATTGTATTATCCTTTCAACATGTTGCAGTTAATTTGCTGACATTTTGTTTAGGAATGTCAATATTTTCAGTACAAGTTTTCATCCAAAATATTATTTTGCCTCTACATTGCATGGTCATATTTTTTTAAAGATAAGCTTTTGAGAACTAAAAAGATGACACAGTTCTTAAGGCTGTGTACTACTATTTCAGAGAACTTGAATCCAATCCCGGTACCCATGTCAGGTGGCTCACAACCACACATCATTCTGACAACTTCTTTTGACCATCATGAATATCTGCACTTGTGTGCACATGTTCACACACTTCATGGATATATGCACTTGTGTGCACATGCTCACACACTTCATGGATATATGCACTTGTGTGCACATGCTCACACACTTCATGGATATATGTACTTGTGTGCACATGCTCACACACTTCATGGATATATGCATTTATGTATACATGCTCACACAGTTCATGGATATATGTACTTGTGTGCACATGCTCACACACTTCATGAATATCTACACTTGATGCACATGCTCACACACTTCATAGATATATGCACTTGTGTGCACATGCTCACACACTTCATGGATATATGCACTTGTGTGCACATGCTCACACACTTCATGGATATCTGCACATGATGCATGTGCTCACACACTTCATGGATATATGCACTTGACGCACATGCTCACACACTTCATGGATATATGCACTTGTGTGCACATGCTCACACACTTCATGGATATATGCACTTATGGGCTCATGCTCACACACTTTATGGATATCTACACTTGATGCACATGCTCATACACTTTATGGATATATGCACTTGTGTGCACATGCTCACACACTTTATGAATATCTACACTTGATGCACATGCTCATACACTTTATGGATATATGCACTTGTGTGCACATGCTCACACACTTCATGGATATATGCACTTGTGTGCACATGCTCACACACTTCATGGATATCTGCACATGATGCACATGCTCACACACTTCATGGATATCTGCACATGATGCACGTGCTCACACACTTCATGGATATATGCACTTGTGTGCACATGCTCACACACTTCATGAATATCTGCACTTATGGGCTCATGCTCACACACTTCATGGATAGATGCACAGGCTCTCACATACAGATGAATACACAAACACACAATTAAAATATAAAATCTTTTTTAAAACTATAATATCTAGTCCTTGTCCATGCTGATGCATGCACATAGTTCTTTTATCTAATTTTTGTGTTGTTTCATGTAGAACCAGCAAATGTTACAGAAGCTGTGGTTGCAGTAGAGTAGTTCACTCACTTATTTCCTGCCACTATCAAATTACAATATATACTAAATCTATCAAAATGGGGCGTGGTCTAACTCAGATGAGTTACTGCATGTTCTTAATAAATACACAGTGACATTGACCCTATGTCATCCGGTGGTACTCTAGGTAACAGTGGCTTTCTGTCAAAAGTCAAACAAACAAAATCTTTATTTTCTTTTTTTGAGTGCCATCTGGTAATTCTCTTGGATTGCAGCTACTGTAAACACTAGTAACCAGCTTCTCTACTTCAAATGTGACACCAATGCAGTCCTCACATATTTACATAAATCTGGCTCAAGGTTATCAGAGGAAGCTCACGAACGAGTTGGAAGACTCAGACTCTCCCCCTGCAGGAGACTGTGAAACACTGTAGTTCCTTCAAATGCTTGCTCTGCAAATTAAAGCCTCTTGAAGTGGAAATACATACCATGAAAAATAAGATAGATAATGATGAGTAATTTCACTGAAACTGTGTAGACATAGTGTCATTTGTGTTGACCATTCACCTCCCAGAGCATCATTAATTCAACGATAAACACGTGACTGTCGTCTATAAGGGCTTCACTCCTTAGACACCTCATATAAACATGAGGTTTCCTGGAGCACAAGCATCTGGGCTGACCTGAAAGACAGCAGGGTCTTCACCTCTCCCCATTATCCTTGTCTATCAACACAAGTACTCCTTGGAGTGCTAGACTAGCTGGAGTCATGCACCGTGTGACACTTGACTGCAATAAGTGACAGTCACCTTGAAACGGTGACAGGTGGTCAGCTCTAAAACACTCAGGGCCATGGGTTACATTTGATTGATTCCACTCGCCGAGCAGGTACAGCTCTTTGTGTTTTACTGGGAAACAGGATGACTGCATTGTGTTTCCATAGTGATTTCTGAGAGCAACACTCAAGCATAAAAGTTACTCTTTTAATCAGCAGTAATTTTCATCTGAATGATATTCCCATGTTACCCTGAATCAGCGCTGTGTTAATTTACTTTCTGCCTCAGGTCAGGGTGCAATTCGTTTGCTTTGAGCAATGGAGGTTTTTATCTGAGGGGTAGGCGTAGGAGAGAGATGCAGAAGCTGAGAGTCATGGCGATATAATTAAAAAAATACAGAGCAAAAATAAAGAAGACAACTGACTTGAAGGCAAAATTATTAACTATAAAATAAAATTTAAAAAATAGGAGACAGTGAAGGCATCCCACTTCAGAAAGATTTCTTGCTTGTTTGCTTTTAGTCCCTAACAAAGTCTGTGCCAGCAACACAAATGTCCTTTAGATGCCATCTCTTAATGTTAGATGACAGTATAAATTTTCTGCTGTAAACACCAATAGATGGTCTATTGATTCTGTCCCAGGCCATAAAATACACAGCTTTAAGGGAAATTTCTACTGATTCAATTAAGGCTAATCTTGTTGGGACTCAAAAACACTGGCCAAAGACCACGGAGACTACGTCTGCACATGCCTACTTAATGAACAGTAAAAGAATCGGCACAGATTCGAGTAAGTGGGTAAGAAAGCTGCTATTATCCTAAGCAAAAGCAAAGCAGATGGGAGAGACTTGACACACATAGTCAGATACGTGCCCGCCTCACATCGGATCTTTTATGAATGGCTGATCCCAGATGGCAGTGCGATCAGCAGCATGGGTTTAGATACAGCATCTATTTTATTTTTGCTTCAGCATATCATGTCATTTACAACTGCTTCCTTTAATGGGCAAAGCAGATATCATCAGTATCAGAGGAGCCATTACTAGCTCAGCTCTCTGATAGCTCACAGATCAGCACTGGTTGATTTAGTCAACCACGTTCAGACACCCCCACCTGTCCTCATTCAGCCCATTATCCATTCCTGTCGCTACCCCACAGCCACACAATGGTGACAAGACAAGGAGAAATAGAGGGAGAGAGCTTAGCCAACACACTACCCTGATGGGAGTCAGCAAACATCTCATTAACCACAAAACTCACACAGCATTGCACCTGCACCTTTCTGGGGCTCCTGCTTGACTCTAGATTAAAAAAAAATGATTAAAAAAAAATCAGAAATACGGAACTCAATAAGAGAACTTATTTTACCAGTTATTTATTACATGCTGGTTTCCATTGCTAGATAGTAAGCTTACAGATACATCATTTGTTTTAGTTTTTAAATATTCATAGGTATGGCACAATGTGCAGGAGATGGGGCCTCTTTTAAGTTACAGACAACGAACACAATAATCACTGCTTTTCTCTCTCATGTTCCAGGCACCGTGCTAGACAATTTTCTTACACTCTGTTTGCCCAACTTTATTGAAGTGAAATTAATGTGCGTGCATGCGTGCGTGCCTCTGTGTGTGTGTGTGTGTGTGTGTGTGTGTGTGTTTTAATGGCAGATAACGTAATGTTTTAAAGCATGTATACACACTGAACTGATAATTGCGAACTACTAAACTTCCACTACCTTACAGGTATGTCCATGTTTGTGTGTGTCTGCATGCATGTGCGTAGAACATTCCCCACCTCCCTGTAATACAGCATTACTAACTATGGTCGTCAGGCTGTTGAACAGGCATTCAGAATCCCCCACAACTCTAACTGTGCAGTCACTGATGTCCCCATGTCTCCTGACTCCCAGCTTTTGGAAACTTTGTTTTTACGAGTTCGCTCCTTTTTAGATTCCATCTATAAGTGAATTTGTATAGTGTTTTGTCTTTCTGTGTCTGGTTAAGTATAATGCATTCCATATTCACCCATACTGTTGTGAAGTAACAGGACTTCCTTCTCTTAAAAAGCTGAATAATATTACATTGCACATAGTGTGTATATATATATATATGTACATATATATTAATAGTTATATGTACTTTTATATATTTATATATTTTTATGATTTTATATTTTATTTATATATAACTATACATTATATAACAATAGAATATATTATTATGTATAAAACTATATTTATAAAACTGTTTGCATACATGTGGTATATAAATTTATTTATTCATCCCTTCAGCGACAGTTGTTTTCAAAACTTGGCTACCCTGAATAATGGTTCCATGAACACACAAATCCCTTTAAAATACTGATTTTATTTTCCTTGAATGTATACCCAGGAGAGGGATTGATACTATATGAGAGTTCTATTTTTAATTTTCTCCTGTTCAAAATAACCTAGACTCCATTTAACAGCTAAGGCAAGATATGGAGTGTAATGGAAGTGAAGTAAACGCTCAAAGACCTTGGAGTTGGCCTCAGGCCAGGAAAAAAAAAGCAAACATCCCTGAACTCTCACCATCCTCACCCCATCCTGACTTGCCACGCTCCCATAGACTCAGGTTGAGTTGTCGGGTGTGTGGTGGGAGGTGAGGAGAGCAGTATTGGGACCAGACAGTGGCCCTGCAGGAGATAGGTTAGTGTAAATTCTACACACTGGCACAGATGCTAGGAGCCTCTGCCCTGCCATGGGTTAGCAGTGCTAGGAGCAGAGTTTTTCTGGACATCTATGACCACAGAGCTTTTGAGATGCAGACAGTAATTGGACATACTGCCACAGGAAGCATGAAAAGGGAGGAGGGGAAATAGTAGCCATGCTGTGCTTGGGGGAAAAAAATGTATAGACCACGTGGCAACAGGCCAAAGCACTTTCACAGGAACTGGATCAGAGCCAAGCAGAACAGAAAGGGATGGGGTGGAACAAGCCAAAGAGCCAGGGGTAGCTATTACGATTCTATTATTATCCTGGGAAGAACCTGGAGATGTGATCCAATATTTATGTGGTATGGTTTTATCTTCCAAACTAGTTTCTGATTCCTTTGAAAGTTATGACCATGTATAACATATACCTGTGTCAACCACAGTTCTCAGTACATTCCTCTAAACCCTCTCCATGTTTTGGAAAGCAGCTACTGTAAGGTGGCTAACGTAAGAGAAACCGCACCTTAGAAGAAGCTCAATTTCCATCAACTATAGAAAAAAAAGGCAGTAGTAAGGACCTCCATCTAGAGGGCAAGTCCCCTGCACCAGGGGCTGGTGTATTCTGAATGGCATAGGGTCTTGAGTAAGAGGTCACCACATAAGAATCCATCAGCTTTCTCTTGCTTCCTTTGAGTCTCATTCCACAGTCAGAAGGAAACTTCTTAATCACCTAATTAGCTGTACCTGCCACGGTAGATGAACACGAGCCCCAGATTTCCCACTGCAAGTTTATAAAGGATGCTTATAAAATGACGATGACTTATAATGAAGACTAACACAGTTTTAAAATGTATAAAAGCTGAAAGTACACCCTGATCTCCAACTTAACTAAGGGCCGATACCAAGTACAGTCCCCATTATACAGGAAATCTTGACCAAATTATAATTACTGTATTTTTTCATTTAAGAATGAGTGATATTCAGTGTGCTTCTATGACATTATTTCTTTGAGATACTGTTTGTTCCATATCAACGAGAAGAATTTGGGAATAAGAGAAGAATGTACAAACTTTAACAGGGGGGATCTTAAATAATATATTGAGTGTGAAATACATCGTTGTTTGAATGTGAGATGTCCTCATGGGCCCATGGATTTGTATACACTTGGTTCCAACTGATAGCATTGTTTTTAGAAGGTTGTGGAACTTTCCAGGGCTGTTCAATTGATGGTCTAAGGTTTGTGAGAGAATACATAACATGTGCTTTGCATGATGCTGCAACATTATATTGTCATCTCTAAAGTTCACGGTTGAGAAGCACGCATTCCAGTTACCCCCTTCCAAAGGTTACATAATGTTTTAAGATGACGATTTTATGCTGGGATGCATTCACAGTTATCCTGGGCCACATACAGCCTTGTAGACCCTTGGCTGGATATCCTGAGGGATAAAGCCTCCCTGAAGGGGTGGATCACTGGAGCACATCTTAAGGTTTTATAGCCCAATCTTACTCCCCATCCGTTCTACGACATTGACAGAATGTGATAAGCCATTCCTTTTCCTGGGGCCATCCCTTTCTTACCACAATGAACTGTATCCCTTTCTTGAACCATGAACCAAAATAAAACCTTTCTTTATTAAACTTCCTTTGTCAAGATTTTGACAGAGCCATGAGAAGAGTAACAAGTACACTCATGTAGGTCACTACCCTTGGATAGGTTTCTATCTTTCCTGGGATGTCTTCCTGACATCCTCTGGTGGGGCAACCCCCAACTGGGCTGCTGTCCTGTCTCACGGATGCTGCCTCACAGGTTCTTAAGTAAGGGGTATGGTGGTTTGAATAAGAATGGCCCTCATCGGCTCAGGTATTTAATGTTTGGTTCCCAGTTGGAGGAACTGCTTGGGAAGAACTAGGTAGTATGGCTTTGTTGGAAGTGTTTCACTGGGTGTGGGCTTTGAGGTGTCAAAGTTCATGCTATTCCCAGTCAGCCCTTCCTGCCTCCTGTTTGTGGGTGATAGGAGTTCTCAGCTACAGTTGTAAGCCATGCCCGCCCGCCTGCCTGCCTGCCTGCCTGCTGCCATGTTCCCCACCATGGTCATGGGCTCTGAAACCACAAGCCCCAATAAACTCTTTCTTCTGCAAGTTGCCTTGGTCCTAAGGTCTTGTTACAGCAATAGAAGGTAACTAAGAGGGAGGAGAGAAGAAGAGACAGGGTGGGGAAGAGGAGAGAACAAGGCAGATGAACTTCGTTTTCAGTTCACATCTAAACTACTCCATTCTTAAGAATCTTTGTTTCCTACATCACCAGGTCTTTAAAAGCTTCCCCTCTAGAGGTAATGATGCCTATTTGACTCTCTTAGTGCTCACTATACTGTACATCGGGAAACAATTACTAGAGAGAGGTAGGTGTGTGTGTGTGTGTGTGTGTGTGTGTGTGTGTGTGTGTGTATCTGTCTGTGTCTGTGTGTGTGTCTGTCTGTGTGTGTGTATGTGTCTGTCCGTCTGTGTGGGGGGGTCTGTGTCTGTGTCTGTGTGTGTCTTTCTGCATGTGTGTGTGTGTGTATGTGTGTGTGTGTATCTGTCTGTGTGTGTGTCTTTGTGTGTGTGTGCATCTGTGTGTGTGTGTGTGTGTGTGTGTGTGTGTGTGTGTGTGTGTGTGTGTGTGTGTGTGCAACTCTTAATTGGCCAGGTATCTCCACAGCAGTTTTACATATATTAATTAGCACATGTTTGTAGCTATTGAAGAATAAAAATAATAAGAGAGATTACAATAAAATGCTTTCATTTTAGTAAGTATTCACATGTAAAGAGAAAACCAGTCCATAAATATGTAAATTTTCTTTTCCTCTCAAACCTGCCATCTTTTATGAAAGTCTTCCAAACAAGCAAGACAATTAAAATACATAAAACACTTTAAATACTTAAAAGCTAGCCTTTAAAATTTACCCCTAAATCAAGCTGGGTCATTCAGCCAAGTGTCCCTTTTGTTCAGTGCTATGTGGCGCCTAGTAAGTGCTTGAAGCTATTAGGACATTCTATCTTTCAAGGTTGAAGTTTAATCCATGCATACTTCGAGTCAAGAATCGTTTCTTTTTCTTTAGAGCTGAACACTCCTCTTCCCTTGCACAGGGCTCCGGCGTGTGACTGAGCAGTGAGTCACCAGTAAATCTGACCACAGTTCTGTTCTCCTTCTCCCTACACCAGGGCCAGTCTCCGTTATAAGACTGCCACCCAAGATAAAACTCTCTAACAAATGCTGAAAGCTCCGCAAAGCATTTCCGTTACAAACATAGCTTCACATCAGATTACTCAGTCTGCTCCAGTGGATAAGCCCTAAAGGCTGCCTAACACTGGAGCTTCCCCCACCGACGGCCGCAGTGGAGAGCAGAACGAGGCAGCTCCTCTCTGTCTTCTCCATGCCTGCTCCCTCTGAGGGTGAAGGGATAGAAGACGACGCTCTTACTATGCACCTTTGCCAGTGATGCCTGCCTGGGACAGGTGCTCAAGTTATTTCTCCTTCGGGTGCCACAGTAGTTCTCCTCTTCCCTGCAGCTCTCTTGTTCCAAGTAATTCCCCTGCCTCCTGGTAACTGAATCTCCCTCCTCTGCTCTAAGAACACTGAGCTGCCCTCCCCCCACTACCACAGACGGCCAGCTGTGGCCTCAGATACACATCTGGGCATTGGGAGCATGTGACACCCCCGTCACTGCTGAAAGAGGAGTGATCTGTCACAATGGGCTTTTTTATATGACCTCCTGGCAAGCAAAGTCAGATTGAAGCCATTTATATTTATCATACGCCAGACCGCTGTGCCCTCTAAAGTGCGTGCACATCTATCAGACACCTAGCCCACCTCACTGAACTGCTTGGCCTTTGGTCAAGGCAGCCTTTCTCCCATCATGGGGATGGTGGGATCCATAGCACAGCTAAACCTAAAAAAATTCTCTCCATGCTCTTAAGCTTCCTGCCTTCCCAGTTAGTCTTTAGACATGGTCAAGTGGGCTACAGCACTAGTATTTGGCTTTGAAGTGCAGGGGCGACACTGAAGGTAATAAATTTTGTTAATGGTTCTTTCATCAAGGGCCAGAATGATTCATAGTGAAGCTAGAAGGATTGTCTTCATCTTGTAATCAGGGTCTTGTAAAGGGTCTGCATCAGACCTCTGGCTGAATTGTCTATTCTAGTGCTCTGAATATATATTTATGTCCTACTTCTGTCATCTTTTGTGGACTCCTAACAGTGAGAGGCTGCTAGTGACATCAGAATGTCCATGTCCATCTCGACCCCTCCCTGGGGTTCCATCTAAAAGCCGTGCATCAGGTCAACAGTAGAATGGTCATATTTGCATTGCTGGGGGTCACACAATGCTTCTTAGGCAAAGCCTAAAGCTCAAAGTCATGAACTCTAAGACTCATAGAACCTCTGGGGACAGAAAAAGGGTATTAGAGGTTTGTTGGAGATTTGGGCTCAAATTCACTGATCATCTTCAAACAACCTTTCTTATAGATGTCACTGCTCCCTAACACAAAAGTAACTTTTTTAAAAAAGAAAACTAACTCCTTTAAACCGTTTGTTAATACGAAGAAATTTAATTAGACGCTGAAAGGCATTCAATACAGACACATGTATTTATTCAGAGCCAGTTGCTAACAATGCTCAAGTCTGTGATAAAAATCAGTAACATCTAGGAGCTTATAGGAATGTAGCGTGATTTTGTTTTTAGTTGCCCAAAACATAGCTCTCTTCAGGGAATCACGACACTTCCGGATTGTACCTGCAGGGACTGTCTGCTCCCCCGACTTACTCTTACTGTGAAAGCTCAAGTCACAGGAGATCCTGGGGAAGCAGCCAAATTCCAAGTGATTATGATTAGCGAAACTTTGGACTGAATTTAATCTCAAGTCTCTAGTTTCCGATCTATCTTTCTAAGTAGTGCAGGCAATTTATGTAATTACACTAGAAAACTCGTTTCTCCACGTTGAAAGTCAAAGTCCTAAGAGTCTTTATGTTCACAAACAAACGTTCAATATTGTAAAAGAAAACTAGAATGCCAACAGACACTGAAATTCCAAGTAGGGGCATGCTTCCCACATCTCTGTCTTCCCGGCGAGTCTGAAAGCCTTGCACGCAGGGGCCGGAGCCCTCTGCCAGCTCTCTTCCTTCTCTGAAGCAAGCACTTGATTCAGACACAAGGTGCTTTATTAGACATGAACTCCACGCTCTGCTTTGATAGTTTGAGCCCAATTGAATTTGACGGATCATAGTTCTTTGTACACATTGGTGGGCAGATTTTTGGAGCACGCTCAGGACATACGACTTTGATCAAGAGCAATGAGAACACTGGCTTAAGTGAGTGGATGAGATGGGATCCTGAACCTGGCTCTTCTGTCAAGACTGAGAAATTCATCACTTTCTAGGAGATTTTGTTGCTGGAACCAGCACAAAATCAGCTTAAATAGAGTTAAAAGAGTTAATGTAATTTCTCTTCCATTTTGATTGCAGCAAAATAAGTTGAAAACAAAAATATGGTTTATAAAGCCTAATCTTTTAATTACAAACAGGAGCCACAAACCATGAATGCCAAGCAAATTGCACTAAGTTAAATGTCACAGTCATTTATACATATACATAAAATTTAATGATACATATTTAATGATCTGCATAAAAACCCAGTAATAGCTCAACTAGCTAAGAGGAGGGGCTGGGAGTAAACGTCACCAACTCTACAAGAGTCAGCTAGTTCCAAAAGCCACCTGCCATTTCAGCTCACTGCAGCTCTCCAAAGACAAAGCTTGGTCTAGTAGAAAATATTCATTTATACTCTCTGTTCCCTCTACAGGTCAGAGCACAAACTGAGAATGTGAACTAAATAAGGGTCTCTTGGGGGGAGATGGGGCTGGAGAGATGGCTCAATAGCTAAGAGCCATCTGTCTGTCTGCTCTTACAGAGGACCAGGGTTCAATTCCCAGTATCCATGGGGCAGTTCATGACTGTCTGTAGCTCTAGTCCCAGGGTTTCTGGCACCCTCACACAGATATACATGCAGGCAAAACACCAATGAGCACAAAGGGGGGAGGGTTCTCAGAAGAAAGTTAGCTCAGAGACTCTAATAGGTGACACTGAGTATCATGAAACAGAACTATTTGTGGAAAAGCCCAGCACAGAATCAGGGCCAACTTGTTAAAAAGATGACCTCGGGTAAGATGGGGGGATTGAGATAAGGGGTATTTGGCATGACAGTGAATCAGAGAAATCTGCCCCCTGTGTATACTGCCTCATTGGTTTGCTTTTCTAACATCTAGTGCCTAAGGCAATGGGGATTTTTAGGGACTGTGATGTAAGTGTGTTCCCAAGGGGAGAGAAAAAATTATAAATGCTCCACCATACCAAAAAAAAGCTACCTTGCCTTACTTCTTCATTTAACACTTGTCCAGGGATGACCCTATTCTCTCTCCTGTCCTGATATGATAGAACCTTCATCCCCATCCCATCTCCTCCCAAGCTAGTTCATTGTTGGATGAGATGCAGGAGGATAAGATACCTGCAAAAGTAGTGCTGTGTGTGTGTGTGTCTGTGTGTCTGTGTGTGTGTGTGTGTCTGTGTGTGTCTGTGTGTGTGTGTCTGTATGTGTATGTGTGTGTGTGTAGCGGAGCACACCTGGTGTATAGGTGTATGGAGCAGTGTAAGACTGTTCTCTATTCTGTTTGCTTTCATTCGGCATTGAGGGTGCTTCTGACAGTATCCACAGCCTGCTTAGGAACTTTGCAAAGTATACACTGTGCCCAAGAGGAATTTCAGAATGCATTTCAAAATGGGACTACATAAAGCTTTCCATCCAACAATAACATTCAGGAAAATCCTGTTTGTGTGCTAAATGAGTTGTGGAGTTTCCTTCTTAAAAGCAAGCAAGGGTGGTGCTTCTACTAATTTATATTGATAATCTGTCCTGATTCAACTGACATTACCAGTGAAGATCAATTACTTCTCTCCACACATCTTATAGACTATTCCTAATTTCCATGAATAATGAGAATACAAAGACAAGAGTTGATTTAATCAAAGAGCCAAGTCTTTGAAAAATATTTTCATCTGATAAAAGAGTATTGTCCCTAAAATGGAGTTCCTAAGAAAGGAAAACAGCGCTTGCAAAGCATCACTTGGACCTAAAGAAGGTGTTACAAAGAATTATGCTGTCTATGCTGCAGGACTGAAGGTAACTCATTATAGCCCCATAGAGCAGCTCACAGTATTGAGATTATAACAACAAACTTTGTAATAAAAGTTCATAAATCTAATTATAGCATATGGTTTTCTGGAAGAAAAGCAATTAAAGACAGCTGTGTCTTAAGTAGGTTTCAGAAGACAGGCTCATGATGGGTAATTACAATGGTAAGTCTCACTCTCCCAGTGATGACAATACACACTTATACTTGTGCACACATTGTAAGGAGCTTGGTGTATACGCGGTCTAAACACAAAGTCACACTTCTTACAGATCTACAGCAAGTGCCACTGCAAAGCTGGCGTTAAGAGACAAAGATGGCATTGCCCTTTAAAAACCAGTTCCTGGAAAGCATCAGCTCTGTTTGAAAGGCTTAGGGTGAGTGGGGGCTTTAATCTGTAATGGAGAGTGGTGGTTTGCTGAATAACCACTTCCTTTAAAATCAGAACTCATAAGATATGCCATTATGAGTCCTCGTCCTCCCGAAGGCCAGCGCCATAACTTTAGACAAACTACTTAATACCTCCATGACTTGTTTGTTCACCTGCAAGATTAGCGGCTGCTCCTTGGCTACTTGGGATTCTATATCACAGGTGGTGCCCATGAGTCCTGAAATCACTGGCTTCCTACATCTGCTGTGGAGGGAGGTAGCGCTTTATGTTATTCCCTTCCCTCTTTATAGTTTATGACCACCTCAACGAGTGAACATGCAGAAGAAACTTCAAGTAGTTTTCAAAGAGAGACCACAGTCCTTCTCCTTCCTCTTCTCCCCTTTGATTGATCTTGAGTCACCATGTAAGATATCAAGCTATACTAGAACAACACAGAAAAACCCAGAGAATAGTGAGGTACAACCATAATCCCGGAAGTGGGGAAAAAGAAGCAGGAGGATTGCGTTTGAGGCCAGTCTGGCTAGATGTCAGAATTATAAAGGGAGGAGAGAAATAACGGGGAGAGGTACAGGGGGAGGAGGGGAGGAAACGAGGCATAACAACACACGGGGCTAACACACATCTTAGGAAGGTTATCTGTTTATACCTTCTAGCCCATGACGCCATGACAAGAACAACCCTTGAGACTGTGCTAGCCCAGCAAGTGGCCTCTTCACATACGTTTGCCTAGAACTTAGCCATCCCAGAAGCTCCCTAGCTCACAAGAACCTTGAGGGAGAGCACATCACTACGGCTGTTTTCAGCCACTAACGTTTGGGGTGATTTATTACATACGCAGCCAAAGTAACTGAAGAGGAACTAGGGGAAGAAAACTAACAACTAAAAACACAAAACAGAATGGAAAACTGCTACTCATTCCCAACATCAAACAAGGGGACTCTTCAGCCTTCACAAGGCCCTCAGAAAAAGATAATATCAAAGTCTTTGAGAATGGTGAGGGTAAATACAATTCACCAACTGGTACAACACAAAACAATACAAGAATAATTCCGCCTTTGTTTCCAAGCTGGGTAACTTTTAATAGGTTTTCCCATGTTCCCAAAAAGAATTATAATAAGTCTGCGCCTAAGTGGAAGCAGCTAAAGGATAGTAAAAGGCACGCTCCACTCAGTTCTGTAGACATCGATCTGCTGGCTTGCTGGCTCCCTACCTTACCATATCTTTCTTAGTAAATCACATACGGTAGACTTTTTGTGGTTCTTTAGTGGAACGACACAGGAAAGTAGGGGAAAAGAAATGAAAGTAGGGTGCTTGGTTGGTAGGTTGAGACAAGATCTTACTATACAGCCCTGGCCAGACTGGAATTGGCTATATTGACTAGACCGGCCTTGAACTCATAGCCCACCTGCCTCTGCCTCCCAAGTACTTGATTAAAGGTATATGCCATCACACCTGGTACAACGTCTTTACTTCTTAAACAGGGTAATAGTATAAGTCCTGGCTGGCCTCAAACTTGAGATCCCCTTGCTTCAGCCTCCCAAATGTTGGATTTACAGGCTGTCTTAGTTAGGGTTTCCATTGCTGTGAAGAGACACCATGGTCATGGCAACTCTTATAAGGAAACGTTTCACTGGGGCTGGCTTACAGTTCAGAGGTTTAGCCTATTACCATCATGGTGGGAAGTATGGCAGCACGCAGGCAGACACAGTGCTGGAGGAGCTGAGAGTTCTACATCCAGATATGCAGGCGACAGGAAAAAGAGTAAGGACACTGACCTGGCTTGAGACCTAAAAGCCCATCCCCCACAGACATACTTCCCCCAACAAAGCTTCATCTACTCCAACAAGGCCACACCTCCAGATAATGCCTGCCCCTTTGGACCTATGGGACCATTTCCATTCAAACTACCACATAGACATATAAACATGTTCAAGGGCACTAAAGAAAAATGGCACTCGTCATCAGCCCACAGACTGTGAGTTTGAATACTCAGGCATCCTGATGAAGCTGGACCAAGTGTGGTGTCAAGAAAGTAGCAAATTGTGATCTATACCGGGATACAGCTATGAATGAACTTTCCCCTCAGCCTCCCCAGGAAGATTTCAAAATGGATTATCTTACATTAAAAACTCAGATTTTAGGTCTGGCTATATGGCTCAGTGGGTAAAGTACTTGCTGATCAACCTGGTCTCTCTGTCTCTGTCTCTGTCTCTGTCTCACTCTCTCTCTCTCTCTCTCTCTCTCTCTCTCTCTCTCTCTCTCTCTCACACACACACACACACACACACACACACACACACACAGTATTTCTAGCAACCGTTTTCTTCCTCTCTTCCAACAGGCTGTCTCCTTTAGGTAAAGCAGGCTCTCTGTTTGCCACAGTCCCCATCAGGCCTGACTGTCTTATACCTGATCTCACTCCCCCCTCCACATTTCAAGTCACAGTGGACATTTCAATTTTGGGTCTTACAACCATCACTGAGAAAAGAATTCAGACTTCAACACCTCCCACCCCAGGTATCTCTTAGTCATTTGATTTACTTTAAGTTCAAATTCTATTCTTGTCCCTTGCCAGTGTCTTTCTACTCCAGACATGGGACTGGCCCAAATGAACCCATGTGCCTAATGACTAAACAAGTCAAGTACTAAGTTATAGTACTGTTCAAGAGTACTGCAGTGCTAAGTTCTTTCCAGGAAAGAGTTACTTGGTTTTATTGAAACATCCTAGTTATCTTTAAAACAAAAGCTGTGTCTACACACAGTTCTATCATTCCTACACAATTACTGCGGATGAGTCCACCGCCAATCAGATGAGGACAGACAGGAACAAAGAAATCGACATCCCATAAGGTTTCTCTTAGCAGAAACTATCTTACCAGAAATTCCTAGTGATGACTAAATGAGGTGAGGGGTTGCTGAGAGTCCAGGGCTACTGTTGTGTTAGAAAACAGCGAACAGACGAGACAACTCACCAGTTCTAGACACTGCCTGTGGCCATAGGCCGCAGCATAATGGATGCTGTTGTAGCCTTCCTTGTCCCGGATGGATGGGTTTGCGTCGTTCTGAAGCAGAAACTCTAGACATCTGTAAGCATAAAGGTGCAGTCTCAGAAACACCTCTGGGCCAGAAGGGATAATTAGCACAAACCCGTCTACTGCAGACTCCACCAAGCACCGTGAGAGTGTGAAGGAGCCTATTACAAAGGAGCTTTATGTGCAGGGGCGGGGGAAGCCAATGCTCTCTTTATCTGCCTTCGTTTCATCTTAAAATAATGCCTCTAGAAGTCAGGGAAAGCTGTAGAAAGAGTGGGTAATTAAATGTCGTTTCCCCCTTCTTATCCTAAGGTACAGAACATACCTGTCATCAGGATTACTGGATAATAAGAATATGATCTCTTGTGTTCACAAGTCTCAAACGTAGTAAAGGAGGAGTCAAGTTCTTGCAACTGGGAAGGCCCAAGTGGAGAAGGGACTAATTCTGACATCGCTATTAGAGGTGAAGGTTAAGTTGTTAAAAATTGGAAGTTTAAAATAGATTGGGGAGAAAAGAACCCAAGAGTGGGTGGAATAACAAAAAAACAAAAAAAAAACAAAAAACAAAAAACAAAAAACAAAAAACAATGGAGTGGCCAACCACTTAAAAAGCATGAAGAATCCATTCAGTGACTACACTTGAAGGGAAAACCTTAATCTGTACCACAGGAGTATAGACTGGACAGAATCATGAATATCAAAAACCTTTTCTGAGATAGTTATAATTTTTCTGAAACAGTAACAAAATGGGCCATTCTAGGATTTTCTGCGATGACAAAGCTGTGTTTGCAATGTCAAAGGCAGAGGAGCTTGGTTTGATCTTTGCTGAAGAGCCCCAAGCTCTAGAACCCAGCACTATGGGGTACACAGAGATCCAATATCTGCTTTACGGGAGGCAATAGTTAACCAGCATGCGGCTGTACCATTTCCATCACCATGATATAAATATGTCCCCAACAAGACCATGCTGATTCAGTTCCCCACTCTAATCAAGGTTTGTTAATCTTGACTTTTTTTGAAACAGAAATCTCATAGAGCCCAGGCTGGCCTCAAACTCACCACTTACTAAAGATGACTTTGCATTTCTAACCCTCTTCCTTCTATCGCCCAAATTATGGGATTACCCACACTTGGCTCTAAGGGTTTTCAGATTCTAGATACAAGCCGACCCGTTAAATGAGATTTTGCTGTGGGAACGTTCTATCGTTTATCCATAAACTTTGAATTCACATTTACCTACCTTTTTGTTGAGGGCCAAAAGGATTAAAAAGACAAACTGGTTCTTTAATTTCTACAAAACTAAAGAAAATTAAATTTGTAAACACAATCTACTTGCCATCCTTATCTATAAAATGCTCCAAAAAAGTTGAAGTCTTGTTAAAGTCCTGCTGATATGCTTGCTGTCTTTTGTCCTTCACACCTTAAAAGGAAGTGCTTTCCTATTTGGGTTATTCAAGATCTGTGGACGGGATCCTATGCATGACTCACTGGACGATGAGTGTAGCTCTTTACATAAATCGTCCATGAAGAATAGCATTCTATGGACACACAACCCCCAGCCTCTGACTGGGCTACAAAAAAAAAAATCATTTGATACACTGAATTTCTAATTTGGAAAATATTAAGAATTCCTCTCAGAGAATTATTTAGTCCAGGACATAGCTAAACTACATGACAACTGTGGAATACAGCAGCAGAAGCACTGTGGAATTTGGATATACTCCACACAGATCCTAGGGAAAAAAGGGAATCCAGTGTTCAACTAGTGAGGCTTATCTTTCCTACTCCCGGGCTAACTAGCAGTTCATCCACCTGAGATACAAAATCAACAGGTCCCTGGCTTGGATAGATGTGTGGTCTCATTTTGCAAGATGGAGCTCAGGGCTGCTGTTTCTGGCCCTTCCTCTCCTGACTTGCCCCCTTCCTCCCTAGTGAGCATGGGTGGTCACAGGGCAAGCCTGCAACTCAGTGGGGAAAGGGAAGCTTTCTAAAGTATCTTAAAATTCTCTGTTTTTTTTAACATCATCCTTGTAAATCTATGTGCATTATAGTGAAACTTGGTCATTCTGTCTTACTCACAGCAGTGCCTGTCCCTGTCACAGAAATACTCAGGTATGTCCTATAACCCACACCAGGGCTATCCTCTGTGTCCATAGCATAGACACAGGGACATGAGAGAGCAGAAGGGGAAGTGGACAGGCCTTAGGGTGAATACAGCATTCAGGCACAGAAACTCATCTCTCTGGCAACGTGAGGAGAAAATAAACACACTCTGGGCCATGAGGCACAAAGTGGACAGACTGGCTCACTTGCTTCTTCACTTATTCACTAGGTCTTGCACTAGCTAAGTGTCAGGCTCACCACTGGCCACAGGTCTCTGCTCTGTTTGTGACTGGACTACGAAGGAGTGCCCTTGTGTCCATGGCCCTGAGCAATGGCAAATACTCCAAACCTTTCACAGCGACAGGGAAGCCCCTGTCTGAAGCCAGTCAGGGGCAAATGAGGTGAAACTGGTCAGGGGTAGCTGTTTCCAAAAAGGCAGGAGGTTATCTGTAAGTCAAGGGTCTGAGGGGGATTTCACACTAAGATCTGAAGACCTTTACTTATAGAATCGGATACGTAGCTATCCCCAGGTCACCAGAGTAGACCCTAAGGTCCCAAGTGGAAGTTGAGCATGTCTCCGTGGCATCGGATACAAGACAGAGTCAGATATGAGATTTAAGGCCTGAGGCTGCTGGCCCGTCACAGTGGTAGTCAAAGCAAGCATATGATTTAATAAAGAATTCCACACACAGGAACAGCGGAATGGCTGGATGTGTTAAAGGCGAGCCCATATCCCATCCCTTCCTCGGGATTCTAAATGAAACCCCCAGCAGGAGGGCATGCATGTGACAACCCAGAGGCATCCCATTCCTGAGTTCAGACACTTACAGCGCGGCGTCCTTCCCCTTCACTTCCCTGGCCCTTTCAAGTTCTTCAGAATTGTCATGGGCGTTGCCTAAGATCATCTTACTGTTCGGTGCAGGAGATAGAAAAAAAAAAACACAATTAAATTTTAATTAAAAACTTGTTGATAGTTTTTGCACAATTATATCTCAGTAATTTGTATCCCACCCCAAGGTCATCCAGGAAATTTATTTTCTCCCAAGGAATCCAACTGAGAACATCTCGCTTTCCTAAAACTTCTTCCTGGCTGTGAGTGATTAAGACCAGAATCAAGTTGCCTGCCCCACTAAGGACTAAAACTTTCCAAGTAAGAGGCAGCACCTTAGCCCAGGCTCCTCCGCCCTCCACCACACACTCATGCTCTCTGGCCAGCCCAGCGTCTCACGTCCTCTAGGGGATTCTTGATTATGTAAAAACAAAATGAAGCAGGGCCGTGCATGTTCATTCGTGTGGGTGTACATATATGTGCAGGTCAGAGGTCAACTTTGGGCATCCTTTATTGAGAGCCATCCGCCTGGGCTTTGAGACAATGATGCTCATTGTTCTGCAGGTCATCTAGCAGGCTAAATTCACTGGTCAGCCAGCTGGCCGTCATGCCTGCATGGTATTTTAAGGTTTATTCCTGTATTATTTTTATTTACATGTATCTGTGTGTCTGTGTGAGTGAATGTCACATGTGTGAGATGCCATCCAGTGAGAGAGACTCCTTAGAACTGGAGTTATATGTGATTGTAAGACAACTGAACTTGGGTCCTCTGAAAGAGCAGCAAGCTCCCTTAACTAATAAACCATATCTCCAGTCCAGATCCCTAGGTACATGTATGTGGGTTCTGGATATCAAAATCAGACCTCATGTTTGCATGGAAACATTTTACCAACTGAGATACTTCCCCAGCTATATGTGTATATACATGTATGTATAGATAGTTGTTGTTTGTTCTTTAAGACAGAATTTCATGTAGCCCAGGCTATCCTCAAACTTGAATTCCTGATCCCCTTCCTCCTACCTGCAAATTGCCAAGATTCCATGTATGTGCCACATGGGGACACATGTGCCATGTATGTGTGGGACAGTGAAAGACACCCTGGCTCCCGGTTGAGGAGGTTTGAAACCCTGGTGACCCTGAGAGACGGTAGGCTTTTTTCCTGACTCCCTGGAAACCAGGCCCATCACTAGCCCACAGCCCTCCATACATTTCTGACCATTCGTCACCGAAGGGCAACACCCCAAGCCCCTTCCCAGGTAGAGGACATGACCACAGATGGCCCAAGACAAATCTCCATTATAATGAGGTACCTAAAGGCCTAGAGGCTTAGCCAATGAATTTCCCTTCCTAGACACCCCTCCCTGCAAAGGGTCTTTAAACTCAGGCCCACTCCCAGAAGTGGGGTATGGCTTTACTCATCCACTTTCCGCCATGACAATAAATGCCTTAAACTACGGACTGCCTCTTTTCATCAGGACCCACTGTGGGGAGACAGAGAGACCCTTCTCCTACCGAGCACTGTCTTATCTCCCGAAGAAAGCTCAGGCCAAGGACCACCCCAACAGGACCAGTGGGAGCTGCCCTCCTCTTTCCCCTTGGTCCAGGGCTGGATCCAGCCCCACAGGCCCCCACTCTGTTCTCAGCTCCCAAGAGCCTGAGAACCAGACAGCCCCAGGCTCCTTTCAGGCTCAGGGACCCCCAGCCCCAGTCAGCTCCAGCTTTAACATGCCTCAGACTGCGCTCCCCCACCCCTGCGGCCGGACACCTGCTCACCGGTGGTGTGGGTAGGTACCATCACACTTCCCGCTCCATCTCCCCAAGCATCCAAGCCCCGAGGCAGAGCATATGCGGGATCCCACTTAACCTACATGCCACCTCTCCTGGTTTTTTATAAATATTTCTTAAACACTGGGTCACAACCTATTACTAAGTGAAATCAATTACACTGAAGTTATCAAAATAAGATAGAAAATATAATGTATCACATACAGTAAAATGTGGTTTGTGAACTCTTTTTTTTTTTTTTTTTTTTTTTTTATGGAAGCTTAATAAAAGCTTTATTTTCTGAGTGATCAGGGAGTTGGCCAGTTCAGGATCTGAATGCAACCCTGAAAGGAGATTGTACGACATTTGTATAGGATGGGAACACAAAGCCAGGGGGACCGGGTGGGTTGTTGCACTGACTAATCATATTTTTATTT
>NC_046157.1:129192543-129265043 GCF_011064425.1 Rattus rattus
GAAAATGAGATCTGCATTTTCAAACTGGTGAGTCGCATGCCTTTGTCTGCCGGGTTTGCCTGAAATTAAACCCACACACGTTCCCATCAGCCTGGGACTGTGCCCCCTCCAATCCTCAGATGAGAAACATGCAGACAGGAGTTCTTCATCTCTTTTTTTTTTAAACAGCGCCACATTTGAAAATATGGACTGGAGAGATAGCTCAGCAGTTAAGAGTATGTATTGCTCTTGTAGAGAACTGGAGTTCAGAGTTCAACACCTGTCAGTGCACCACCTGTAAATTCCAAAATTCCAAAGCCCACGATGCCTCTGGGACTCTCAATTTTCCAGACACACAGACATACAACAGACACACATGCACACTGCCACACACACACACACACACACACACACACACACACACACACACACGAGAAAGAAAGAGAGACATACCATTAACTCACAGGTGGTCTCTGCCTCTGTTTTTATTGACAAAATACCCACGCTAAAATATCTCAAACACACACCTCACTAATTTTCAAGCCTGCCTCAGCCTGATGCCGATTCCCACCAGGCCTGGACTGTCCTCCTTGTGTGCCTCAGTTTCCTTGAAAATCTCTGTATTCATATTTTATTAGTGGGGTTTTTCCTCATCTGACCGTTAGCTTCTGAAACAAAACTAAGTGTCATTTCTCTTCCACCCCTTCCCTTCGCCACCTCTTTCTCCTCTCTCTCTCTGTCTGCCTCACCTCATGTGTGTTGATGAATCAAAGCCACAATATATTGCATTACAAGGCCTCTTTCACGAGCAATTCATTTTACGCAGAGACAGGGTCTGTTTCAGACTTGTTCAGTTTAACCATTTTCCCTAACTCCCAACCATTTGTTGACCAACAGTAATTTCCGTTTGTTTCCAGACTCCACTGCTCAGCCATCCTGGTCTCCCACACGTCAGGCCTGTCAAACTGTTCATATCTAAACATTCTTAACATCAACAGTTAATTCCACCGTCTCACGATCTCCTGTCTAGGAAATAAAATTCCTGACTTAGAAAGTCATAAATCCCTGAAAGAATTCCTTCACCGTTTGATTGTGTTTTCCTGAATTTTCTGTGGATTTTTTGTGACCTCTCTATGGGCTTCTTACTTGTTTATTTATGTTTTCCTGAATTTTAGGATTTTTGTGACTCCCTCTATGGGCTTCTACTTGTTTATTTATATTTTCCTGAATTTTTAGGAATTTTTGTGATTCCTCTCTGTAGGCTTTTCTACTTGTTTATTTATGTTTTCCTGTGTTTCTTAAGGGAGTTCTTCATGTCTTTTCTTGAAGTCCTCCAACATCATGATCAAATAACATGATTTTGAAACTAGATCTTGTTTTCTGGTGTGTTTGATATTCCATGTTTGTTTTGATGGAGAATTGGGTCTGATGGTGCTGCATGTAGTCTTGGTTTCTGTTGCTTGGGTTCCTGGCGCTTGCTCTCGCCATCAAATTATCTCTAGTGTTACTTTTGTTTGCTATTTTGACAGTGGCTAAACTGTCCATAGGCCTGTGTCAGAGTGCTGTAGACCTGTTTTCTCTTTCAGTCAGTTATGGGTCAGAGTGTTCTGCTTTCGGCTGTAGTTTTTCCTTTCTTACAGGTCTTCAGTTGTTCCTCAGGACCCAGCCTTGAGTTCACCAGGCAGGTCACTTGCAGCAGAAAAAGTTGGTCTTACCTGTGGTCCCGAGGCTCAAGTTCGGCCACTACCCCTGCCCACGGCTCCGCGGTGGCAGCAACCAGGAAGATCTGCGCCGCCTCTTCCGGGAGCCTCCGTGGTGTGAACTCTTTTTATTTCTCATGTATGAACATGTGTGTGAACATGTGCACTAAATCATGAGATAAGATTATTTCTAACTTGGGCCACCATCTTAAATGTTTGAAAGGGCTGGTGGTATAGCCCAGTGGAAGAACATGTGCTTAGCTGATTTAGGTGTTAAAATTGAATGTTTAGATGCCCTTGTTCTAGAAAAGAAGCCAATACCCCTTACCCAGAATCAAATGCACCACAAGGGACAGCAAAGAATTCAACAGTTGTCATGCAAACTCATCCAAACCTTCCTATGAATTTATGAACTACGTAAACTGTGGGACCACACACCCTTCTCGCTTACAGTGGGGTTCAGTGATGCAGACTTTCCACACCCAGCCACCTACAGTCCAAAAATTCAGAGTAAGACATTCCCACAGCCGCTGAATGAATGTTCATGTCCAGATAAGGAAGACACCACCGAATCTCATCACCAGAGCTGCATCAGGTGGGTTTATGCATTGGTGGGCATTTTTTACACAGGACATACATATTAGCAGATGAAACATTTATGTGATAATGGTGGAATCTACTGTGTATGTCAAATAAATTCCAACAGGTTTCTAAAGAACTCAAAATCCCAGGCCTGACAGCTCTGCCTGGCATTGAACCCAAGAGCAGAGAAGAAGGAAATTATGCATTGGTGTGTAATAATTAAACCTAGAGACGGAACGGGGAAACCTGGGGTACGGATGGCCCTCCACGCTGAATGGGAGATTCCTCAGAAAAGCATAACAGCCACCGCCCAGCTCTACCCGGGATGAAGCAAACAAGGCTATGCCTACTTTCTATCCATGTCTGATGCAGCAGCGTAGTGCAGAGCTGTCCGTCCCCAGTCGTCTGTTTCATTGATGTTGGCTCCGGTGGTCACTAATGCTTTAATACAGTGGAAATGACAATTTGCAGCTGCATAGTGCAAAGGGATCCTGGGAAACAAACAGAAATTGTTATTACCATCATTATTACTATTATTTTAATTTACTTGGTCCAGCAAATAGGCTCATTGCTAACAGGAGCACTGGCCCAAGTATTCCCGCTTCCGTTCTCAGTGTGGAAAGTGAAGCTGAGTTTGCAAAGACACGTGTCTTCTGGCGAGGCCAGCCTCAGTGGCACTGTCCCTTCTTTCTATTCCTAGTGCCTACCTTGGGGTAGAGCTACGTTATTTCTTGTCCATGGCAAGATTGGCCCATGAAGAACCATCCAGATTATCTCCATTAAGACCATCTTTAGAGGGTTGAGGATTTAGCTCAGTGGTAGAGCGCTTGCCTAGGAAGCGCAAGGCCCTGGGTTCGGTCCCCAGCTCCGAAAAAAAGAACCAAAAAAAAAAAAAAGACCATCTTTAGAGACTACTAGGGAAAATAAGGGAGTGGCTGTGTGAGGGGTGGGGATAAGAGAGGGCAATGGAGTGTACAAATATAAAATATGTACTATGTATGAAAATGTCACAATGAAATCCATCATTTTGCATTAATTAGAGTATACTAATGAATTTTTTTTACAGACCATTCTTAACTCTTATAAAGCTTCTTCTAGTTTCTGGTTGAGTTTCAAAGGGCCAATCCCCACCTATGACAACCCCGTTCTAAAACCACGAGTCTTCCCCCATTGGCAAAGGCTGGATTTCTCAGATTAGAACTGAAGGCTTTCCTGAACTGTCTCAGTTTCCTCTACAGAGTGTCTCTCATACCCATGCACATTCTGAACCCACTAATGAAAGCAAAACTGGAGACAAGGGTCCTAGGTCACGTACATCTTCAGTCGTGTACATTCCTCCCTTCTTACCTATCAAGCCACACTTATCCTTTCTGTTTGAGAAGCTAGTTCTTTGCATAAAAAATGGGATACAATTTATATTACTTATTTTTAGTTTCCAATTATTGACAGTTTTTTTTTCTGGTGTAACTAGCCAATATCCCAAGAATAATAACCAAATAGAACACTAAAAATAACTTTAGCTCAGGAATTATTTATCAGTTTTCAAGTTTTTTTTTTTTCATTTTTGTTGACAACTTAGAACTCTTTTACTGGTTAATTTTTCTCTTCAATCCAAAAGGGAGAATTACAATTATAAGGTTATAATATTTTACATATTAGATTGCTTTTAATTAATTGGGCTGAAAATGGCTGGGCATCAGCAGCTCTGATGCAGTTCAGATAGAAAGCTAGATACAGGGACATTTGCCTGTACCCCAACACTGGGAAGGCTGAAGCAGAAAAATTGTGAGATCAAGGCCAGTTTGGATTACAGAGCAAGACCCTGTCTCAAAACTAAATGCAAGGTCTATGGATTTAACTCAGTAGAAGAGGGCTTGCCTAGCATGTGCAATATTGTGGCTTTGATTCACATCAACACACATGAGGTGGGGACAGACAAGGGAAGAGAGGAGAAGAGGTAGCGAAGGGAAGGGAATGGAAAAGAGAAAATGACACTTAGTTTTTGTTTTCAGGAAACTAACAGTCAGATGAGGAAAAACCCCACTAGTAAAGTGTAGTTACAGAGTTTTCAGGGCAGTAGGGGACACAAAGGAGGGACAGTTCCATAAGAATTACAAGACAGTTTCCTTTTCTCTACATTTAGGAGTCAACATCAAGGAGCTGAGGGCAAGTGGTAAGGGCTTAGAAGGAATTGCTAGAGTGAAAGTGTGTATGTATATATATATACCTACATACAGTCCTGTGTCACATGTGTATGCATCATACATTCATGTTTGACAAGCAGGATGTGTTTTAGGAAGTGTAGCATTAGGTGGTTTTGTCATTGTACCAATAAAAACTAGAGGGTAGAGCCTAATATATGGGACCACTATGGTGTATGTGGTCAAGTATTAAGTACTGAGTTAATGTTATTACTTGGTATATGTCTCTCTCTCTCTCTCTCTCTCTCTCTCTCTCTCTCTCTCTCTGTGTGTGTGTGTGTGTGTGTGTGTGTGTGTGTGTGTGTGTGCGCGCGCGCGCGTGTGCATGTGTGTCTGTTTGTCTGTATGTCTCTGTGTGTCTGGAAAGTTGAGGAAGTCCCAGAAGGCATCATTAGGCTTTTGGAGCTGGAGTTACAGGCAGTTATGAGCCACTGACTTGGGTGTTAGACTCTGAACTCCAGTTCTCTACAAGAGCAATACATACTCTTAACTGCTGAGCTATCTCTCCAGTCCATATTTCAAATGTGGCGCACTAAGCTGGTCTATTCTGCTATTTTTCTAAAACATATCCAGGTAGGCAATTTAAAAAAAAAAAGAAGTTGAGAGAACCCTTAATGCATGTTTCCTGTCAGCTCTGTTGATGTTTCCCTACAAGGAAGGATTGCCTTCTGAGGAGGGAGCCACCCCAGTTGTCCCATGGTGACCATCTCAGTGATGATGACGACAACAGGACTTCCCAGTGTTATTCCCCACTCTCTCTCAGGTCCCCGGGGCAGGCCAGCCCTGAGCACATACCTCCCACATTTGTCCTTTTTGTGAAAATCCGCTCCGCTGCTCTGCAAGAGCTTTATACATTCTACATTGCTGGAAAGACAGGGGAAGCACAATCAGTGTGAGCAGGGTTGATTACTAAGATACCTTCAGAAAGCTGTTGAGATGAAATGAGAGCCTTGGGGCACAAATTCCACTAATAAGAAATAACCTGAACATATTCCAGGAGAATGCTGCATTGCAAGGATCAACATTTCCTTTCTAACTAATAAATCCATAAATGCAAGGGCTTCATGGAACATTTTCAACCCAGTGACTAAGGAATTTAATGATTACTACATGATGAAGCCCTCTGGTGATAGCCTCATCATTTATCCTAAAATTCCTTTTCAAAACCGTCAGGAGTTTATGAAACCCCTTCAGCCTCCAATGTCACCTTTAAACAATGAGGCGAAGTGGCTGAGTACTACCTTTCACCACAGCACAATAAACCCCAACAGTAACCATTTCAACTCGATACTTTTTCATGGAAAAGAGACAGCTGCACTTCCCTGTCTTTGTAACCCAGGTAAATAAATGTCCCGGACCAACACTGAAAATGATGTAGCAGATTGAAGCCCAGTGATCATTCAAAGAACCTTTGTCACTCACAAAAGCAATAAATCACTCTTAACAGAGAGAAAAGGGCCCACTGAAGTGAATTTTCCTGTCGAAGGGCACGTAGCTAATATTCGTTCTAATTGGCGTTTCAAATATAAACCCAGCATGGTGTGTTACCACTTTCTGGGCAGGTCTCATGTTAGACATAACCATCTATCATCTTCTAAACCTGAAACGCTAGGAAGTGGCCCAGAACGTATTGTTTTATTATGATTTAAATAAGAAAAATGATCCTATTGATGATAAGCCTGGGCTCTCCCCTTTCTACATCTACCCTTCATAGCTGCTCTTCCGGAGAACGAGATGTAAGAGCCACAAAATACATAAATTTTAAAAGGCACATATGAAATGGTACAGCACATCAGCTAATACACAGCACCCACCTCTTACTGAACGGTGGATGGAAAAGGAGCAAAGATATAGGTAGAATCAATGTGTGGTTTGTGACTCTTATTTGGTTTGAGGACTAGGGTTGGGGGAAGAGGCTTCTTTTTAAAAATACAGTAACTTGCTCTCTTCAGCAGAATACAGCGACTCCTTAGTTTATGACTCCAGAAGGGAACCCATGGAAATAAGGGCTGTACTGTTTCATGGCTCATTCGCCACTGATAAATAGGTAATGTCTTTGGTAACACACGTGATAAATGGAGATTTCCTTAAGAACTAGGAAACTGATTTAAAACCAACACCGTCCCAATACAAGGTCGTCTAAGAGACACTATGTTTGGTCAATATGTGGTCATATATCAACAAAATATTGATCAGAGCTCTGATCTAACCTTTGATATGCACAAGAAAAAAAAAGCTGATGAAACAAAGTTCTTTACTACAAGGGAAAATGCACGAATTAAATCACTTTTTCATTTTATTATTTTATCTTTAGGATTTCCTTGGCCTTCGCTCACCTTTAATCATTCTATAAATTTCAAATCTCATTTTTATTACTAAATATCTGTACATGAGCACAAATGGATTCAATCCTTCGTCCTCTTAATCACCACTTGTCAATTGGCAACAGAGAAGGGAAAACTTGATAAAAAAAAAAAACTCAAATTCATTTCTTTTGGTAGAAAAGGAGATATCCAAGTAGATATCCAAGTTGTGTAGCCTGGGGGTAGAGTGGGGTGTGGGGAGGGGAGGACAAGGACACAAGGCCCATGAGCTACACTAGATAGACTTTATTTTTCTTTGGAAGCACAAACTCTGAGTGATGTGGAAATGGAGCTAGTGACACTTGATATTTGGTAGACGTGATTGTGACCCCTTTTACCAAGGAAACTGCCTTTGGTTCGCAGGCGATTCATGCCCATTATGACATATGAAGTCATCGAGTCGTGAAATCATCACCACTCAGAAGTACTCACCCTCCTGCAGCAGCGGCGTGAAGGCACGTTCTTCCAAACGTATCTGGGGTGTCTATTTCAAAGCCTGCAGACAGCACGTGCTCATTACTAAACAAGGACACTATGCTATACTTTTGTCCTAGTTAAACCACAAGAAACACCGCAGAGACAGAAAAATCAGTTAGTAGGAAAACCAGAAGGCAAGCAATTGCAGTCAGAAAGAGGTTGTCATGGAAACGAATGGTAACAGCTCAGGCTTGGCAATTTTATAGGAAGCACCATGAAGTCAAGAAGGATTTATTTTTTTTGCATTCGGCCCTCGGTGAACCACGGCCCCATTTTTCAATCCCAGGATAGAAATTTATGAAACCAATTTGAGATAAGTAGGGCAATGGACAGGCAGATAGACATGTGAGAAACACAGAAGGCAGGGGAACAACCCTAACAGGCAGGACTAGACATTTTCTTAAGTGCGTCCCAACCTTCCCACGGGTCTAAGATGTGGGAAACACTTTCATGCAGGGATTATTTTTAAGCATGCCAAAAGCAGTGAGACCAGAATCCACCATAAGCAAAGTACTTAGAGGAAGAAATACGCCTCTGGGATGGCTAATGAATCAATTCATAAACCATCTTCACCCTGCAGGCTTCTACCGCTTTGGAAAGCCCAGGAACTTGTTAATAGATGGAGATTTTCAAAAGCAGGGATGAGACAGATCAGCAAAGCTCCATGCAGGCTGGTTCCAGACAGCTCCGCATTAAAAATATAAAACGTTAAACCTTCCTGGAGGGGGATCTGCCTTGATGATATTTCGATGCCCGTGGAATTGGATGATAACATGATATTTCCTATGACTGAAACGTTGGAAGAGCAGGCCATTTTCTTTTGTTGAAAAGTATTAAATATTAAGGCACCAATTTAAGCCTCAGAGATTTTTTCTTCTGTGACCTAGGATTCCCAAACATAAGCTCTGTCCTTATCCACACCCAAACTTGAACCACTAAACACTGGACAAGACTCACTGTAGGTAGCAACACTGACATCCAAACAGTTTGACTTCAAGGAGTGCCAGGAGCTGTCTCATGCAGGCAGCCATGGAACCACCTCACTCTGCCAAGATAAGGCCATGGCCATGTGCAGCCAGCACCGAGACCACACACCTAAAGCCATTTGGCTCACGGACAGGACACATGAGGCCTGATCGCTGGCACACATTCACTTACCAGAGGATAACAACTTCCTGCAGCAGTCAGAGTGAGCATTTAGGGCAGCTAAATGGAGGGGGAACATGCTATGGATTCCACACCTAAGGAAAACAACAACCATTCACAGTAAGTGATCCCAAGAACAGTTACCCCTCAGAAGTCCGCTGCTGAAAACCCCCATAGGGAGCTCTGAAGTAATTTTGTCATTCTTCCATTCAATAAATAATTACACAACTGTTTCCTGCCTTAAATAAGATGGCCTTGGTTCTAAACCAATTGAAAGTCCACAACCATAGGGATGTATGCATATGCATATATATATATATATATATATATGCATTTGCACACACATGTATTGTGGACATATGTATGTATACACACATATTTGAAAAAATCTGCTTCACGTGAAGAGTTAAACATGTATTACCCTACTGTTTCTTTCAGCTTAGTTGTTGAAAATCACATTCATTCATTCACTCATTCACTCATTCTCTTAGTCATTTATCTCTCTGTTGGAAACACTGAGCCTAAGGTACTCTGCTTCCTGCCATAACTAATAATGTTGAGCAGGGTAACTCTCAAGTGGGGAAAGCAGCCTATTTCATTTCTTTACTCAATAAATATTTACCATCGATCTAACACGAGGCCATGTTTTATTAAAAGCTAATAGTGGTTGTATTATTAGAAGTAAAACTTTGTTAGAAGTACCTGTTTACCTTTTGTAGGCAAAAGTTCATCTTCCTAATGAACTGTGCTGTTTTATACCAAGCCACAGCACTAGACCAGTCATAAAATGCAGGAGCCATTAAACATCACTGAGCACATGGTTCAGAAACCTAGCATGCTTCTCCCTAAAAGTTATTCCCTAAAAGGATCTGGAAAAGGATTTAAACCTGACCTAAGAGCCCCTCCTCAGGACAATCCTGGAAGGGCAGCTTCTGCCTTTAGTTAATGCTCCTCTGAGCATCCCTCTCCACCTCTCTTTGCACAAGGGCCCAAAGCCATACGCTGTACTTGCTTCATAACCACCAGTTTCCTCTGCAGCTGCTGTGTATCCATAAACATTGCATGTAGCAGCTCATTTAACCAAATAATACATGTTAGACTGTAGGCCCTCTGCACAAGCCCTGCAGGGTTAACTACCCAGGTGTATTCTCACACACAAGGCCATCCGTTCTCAAATTTCACACTCCATAAAGGAACACATATGGTTTGAATTTGTTAAGCTTTGATTATAAATACTTTACTTAGTATTTGCGTGAACGTGTGAAAGAAGACACATCGTCACAGATAATTTAGCCTTCGATGTTCACAAAAGGCCAAGCGTCATGACTGAGCCTCTCTTTCTCTTTCTATGTTGGCCTCTGTTTGTTGGTGTTTTCTCCCATTTTTTGCTAGTTTTCCTTGCCATATATGTGATTTCCAGCCCAGTGCATGCAATGGCTGGCATCCATCAAGAGATGTAATTTCCCAGTCTCTGGTAACAGCATGTGCAGGAGAGCTGCCCGTAATTGCCACTCCTGCCACTTATCCACCCCATTACAAGATTCTAAAAGGCACCAGTGATGATCTGAATGTCCATGGAAAGGAGTCAGAGCACGGGAGGAAAGGTTCTTATTTATGCGACTATATCATTCCCACGTGGTTTAATAAAACATACCATTTTTTTAAAAAAAACTATGATATACTTACTATAAATCTAAGTAAAGGAAACTTAGAAGCTAATGTTATTATCATATAATAATTTGATTTGTTTGGGGGAGGTTAAGTAAATATAAATGATTAAAAATATTTCTGGACTTTTGAAAGAGAATATAAAGAATATATAGAATTTTAAAAATGTATAGACTATTTTCTATGACATTTTTAAGTTTCTAAAGAAATGTATCTGAGTCAAGACTGCATTTCTAATTATGCCTTGAATGAACCTCATTTTTAAATATATACATTCATATATACATACATACATGTAGAGATATACAACATATTTACACGTATATAAACACAAATGATCACTATATTTTATAAAGAGATAATATATACATATACATGTTTATATATATAGCATATATTTTATATATGTATTTAATATATATAGCTATACATGTATGTATATAAACAATACATTTTATGACAAAATATATTTTATAGAGAACAGAGCAAGCATGAATTAGAGAAATAACAATGTCTATAAGAAACTAGTAAAACAGAAAGCAATAGTGTAACAATTGCATAGTATATTTTATAACCTATTACCGATACTTTTGATCAATCACTTTCAGTAATTCATCACAATCTACATTAACTAATTATTGTCTTTGTCACTGCTACATAGAAAGATAAAAGAGATAAGACTACTCTGACTCAGACTTCCTAGCAAAAACTCTGTTACGTTGTATCTTATTCTGCACTTAGTAAGGAGTCAGTTCAGTGCAGGGTTTGATGGTATCAGTATACATGCCATTACCGCATTTCAACTTGAATATGACACTGATTCATAAGTCAAACTAGATATCAAGGAGGAAGGGCAGAATTCAGAATCTTGGAATCATGTAGAAGGATTTTAACATTTGAAAGAAAATGTTCTTTTGTAATAAGACTGCTCATAGAGGAACAATTTTGAAATCTTCAGTAGAAAAATCTGGGCATGGCTGTCATAGGTGAGAAGCCTGGTCTCAACCTCAGGCACACACGGAGGAGCATTGGGAATAAAAGTGCCAAATCACCCCAAAGTTAACAATGCGTAAGTTACAGGAAAGAAGAGATCAATTCCAGTTAAATTGCTGCATTTATTTGGCAAGTCATAACATTAATGGAAGCCATTTGTATTTAGCTCTTTCTAATTTAGCAGTTAGCTGGCAGCCCCTACTCAGCTAATCCAGAATAAATGAGGTCTGAACCATGCCCCTGTGGTGTGCATCAGCAGTGAAGGGGCTTCTGTACGAGAAGAATATTGGGGTCTTTTTAATTTTCCTCTTGTATCAGGGGACATGTTTGCCCCTTCCTATACCTAATGCATTGGAGAACTTCTCTTAACCCTCTGCGGTAAAGAACGCTGTGTTTGAGGAGACGTGGGAGTCAGAAGTTCTGAGTCCTGACTCTGCTGTTTTCTAACTACTCAGCGATTGGCAAGTACATAATGGCTCCATCATCTGGAACTTAGGGAAAATTACAGTGTCTACATCACGGGGTAATTAGAAGGACTTGCTAACAAAGCACACAAAACATGAAACGAAGACACATTTGTTAACTTAGAACGTAATCATTTTATAATTATTTAACCTGAATTGTTCTCAATTTTTTTTAAATCAAAACGTTTAAGGAATGTTATCTGTCACTCTGCCTATTGTTGCAGGCCTTTGTGCACAGCTGGTAATAGTTCCTGCCTTTAGAGCCAACAAATGCCATCAGTGGTTTGAGTAGCCTCAACACTCTAACGCGGCTACCAAGGTTTCTTCTTGAGTGGCCATCGCCCAATCTACAAAGATTCTAGATTCTCGGTGAACATCTTTGCACTTCTCCTGAGAGCCAAGCACATTCAGGTCCCTCTGTCTGACACTTCATCGTTCTGCTGCTTCTTGTAATGTTTCTAAAACTTGTTAACATGCTCTTGAAGGTCACTGCAGATGTCTTCGGCATCTAAAAAGTCTTCTGAAAGAATCTTTTCTTTTTAATAATAACCTAAAAATTAAAGTATGCTAGAATTAAAGCATACTTGGGTTCATCTGAATGACAATTCTTCATCCTGTTTGTGCAAAACCTCCATGTTGCCATTGGCACTTCAGATTACCTTGTGCTTGTGTGGCATAGTTTCATTATAGGCTGTCACAGGTCAATGGGCAAGACGTGAAGCTAGCTCTACTAGACATAAGCTGTATCTCAGCCTAGGGAGGGATGAGGACACTGAGATCTTTGCATGAACAAAAGATGGCATAATGAGTTAGAGTAAGAGACACTGCATTGGGAGCTGAGCCCATTGCCCCACCACATTTCTTAGACCACTGCAAGGCCTTCCTTCTTGCAATACACAGTAGACCCTCCAGGGTCAGCAGCTCAGCCACCCCAATCCCACAGAGACTGTGGTTTGGCATTGCACAGCCCGAGTCACTACCACACAAGTTATCAAACTGGCAATAAACCACATGTTGATATATTGGATCTCCAGACCCAAACGGCTAAGGACAGGGTCTCAGTTTCTCCTCCTTACTGGCTCTGTGAGCTTGTATAATGGGGCTATCCACAGAGCTCTTACCCTATGGAAATTCTGTGATGGTTATCCTTTAGAGTGGTACTTAGCCGAGGTAAGCACTTATGGGTGTTTGCTACTGTACTGCTGTTAAATTGAGCACTTCACATGAATGTTATTGTCTATGTGCATATGCGTGGATTTATGTTTACATGTTAGGTCAGGGCAGGCACAAGATAAGACAAGGTCTGTGATTAGGCAGTGATAAAGAAAGCCAGCAGATAGGTATCTCTTTATAGGGCTGGCGTGGCAGCAACCTTAGGAACCAGATGGGTGGCTGCTGCTGGGGCTACCCATGGGGACGAGATCACTGCAGGTCCCATAGAGTAGCCAGTGGTAGCATGGGATGGAAATTGGGAACTTAGAGAGTCCATTCTCAGTTCAGTGGTTTGCTGCTAGCATTCACCTCTGTATTTGACATACTCTGGTTGTGTCTCTCAGGAGACATCTATATCCGGTTCCTGTCAGCATGCACTTCTTAGCTTCATCAATCTTATCCAGTTTTGGTGGCCATATACATATGGGCCACATGTGGGGCAGGCTCTGGATGGCCATTCCTTCAGTCTCTGCTCTAAACTTTGCCTCCACATTCCCTCCTATGGATATTTTTGTTCCCCCTTTTAAGAAGGAGTGAAGCATCCGCATTTTGGTCATCCTTCTTCTTGGGCTTCATGTGGTCTGTGGATTGCATCTTGGGTAATTCAAGCTTTTGGGCTAATATCCACTTATCAGTGAGTGCATACCATGTGTGTTTTTCTGTGATTGGGTTACCTCACTCAGGATGATATTTTCTAGTTCAATCCATTTGCCTATGAATTTCATGAAGTCATTGTTTTTAATAGCTGTGTAATATTCCATTGTGTAGATGTACCACATTTTCTGTATCCATTCATCTGTTGAAGGACATCTGGATTCTTTGCAGATTCTGGCTATTATAAATAAGGCTGCTATGAACATAGTGGAGCATGTGTCTTTGTTGTATGTTGGAGCATCATTTGAGTTGGTGTTTCTTTATTTAATATTTACTGAAACAAGTATGTTTTACAGTTTTTAAAACATTCACTGATAAGGTAACGTCAAAAGTCCAAGAAGTTGTAGCTGGGCTAATGCTTATTAACCAACTAACGATAAGGAAAATAAGTTTACACTGAGAATCTGAAATTCTCTTACCACTATGACCTAACTAACAGATGCTCATCTCAGTCATGGTTGACCCCAGCTCCTTTCCAGAAGCCAGTCCCAGCCTTATAAGACAGGATTCTATGTCCGATGTGTGTTCTTATATCCCAATGGCAGTATTAACTGCTCTGGTGACATAGTTAGCAGGTAGGTCATTGTTTAAGTAACCTGTCTCCAAATAGACTATGTATTTCTTGAGAGCAGGAGCCTATATAACCCCGGAGTTGTCTCAGCTACAAAAAGAATCAAGGCATAATCAGTGAGATGGAGCGCTTGGCTAGGAGTAGATTCCCTCTTTATCTTGAGAAACACATACAGCGAACACTGCTAGCCAGAGCGCTTCTCCTCTGCAGGTCCTTGGCCTCATCCTTAGCCTACGACCTCATCTTTTCTACTTGGAAGAGGCTGCCAAATGTTTGCAGACTGGATGGCCTCCAGTCTGTCTGGATGGCTATCAGAGAATCTTTCTTACTCATAAATGGGACTGTTAGACACAATCCAACCTACACCCATTTATAATTCCTTAACAGCTTCCGAATGCCTCCAGATAGAATCCAAATTCTTGGCAGGATGTATGAGATCTTTCTAGATTTTTCTTCCTCCATTCCTCCCTCATTTCTCCCAACCCCTTCACACATGTGAGGCCACCCAGTCCTGGGGTTTTCTTCAACAGGGTCATATGCTTGTGTCCCTGTAGAGGGGAGCTACTCTTCATGAAATTTTTCTTCTGCTGGAATGTCAGGTCTTCTGGGAGTGCTAAAGAGTGAGTTTTGCCAACTCTTAAAAGCCAGCTGCCAACCTCCACAGTAACAAGCATAAGTCTGCAACCATTTGCTCCTATGTGACCTCTACCATCATCAGGCCAGCACCCCAGGAGGTCAGCGGAATCTGGTTCCACACAACAATTAATGAAGGTGAACCACTGTAACTACAAAGCTATGTGTTCCTTAAAATTCAGTTCAAAACATCTGACCCTTGGTGACTCTGATAACGTACCAGGGCTACCGTGAACCATCTTACTTTTGATTTATTCTGGCAAGATTTTCAATTATATTACACACATTTGACAAATACAGAGCCCCTAAGATATGTTTTCCCTCCTAAAAATTCAGTTATGGCTATTCACAGCCTCTGTGTTCAAGGTTAACCTTTGCATGTATGCATTTAAGGTAATAAAATAATAGTCAACATCTATTGACAGCTCCTGTGTATTGGGTACTGTTCAGAAAGCTTATCAAAAAGATTATCATTTTAATGAACTTTCTTGGTGTATTTACAGCTTATACTCACTCAGATCTCACCAGAGAGGTTTCCTGGTAATTAAGTCATTTAATCTTCCTAACAAACTCATAGATAGGTACCATTATTACTTCTATTTTTCAAAGCACAGAGGGATTGAGCAACAGGCTCAAAATAACACAGTTCCAAAGTGGAGCAGGTAGAAATGGAGCCCAGACTAGCCCAGGCAACCTCGGTTTCCAAGTTCCATACAGTGCCTCCCTGGAGTCTCTCTGGTCAATGGAGGCGTCCCAGCTCCCACAGGGGTTTGCCTGTCCATCTCTGTTGCTGTCCTCCTCCTCCTGTGGGCTACTGACATCCTCTGCTCTGCCTATACCCTCCTCCAGGCTCTTTGCACACTCCTCACACACATCCATATCCTCACTCAACCGAACCCTCATGCCATACCCCCAGGTCTGCCCAAGTCTCATCTCCATGAAGCCTTTTAGAAACCTCCACCACTGCCTTTGAGTTTTCTCTTTCCTGTCAACTTTGACAGCATAGACACCAAGCCTGGTCTCCTTTAAAAGGAGGCCTGTTTTCCTCTAAAATTCTGATTTACTGTCTTTGATGGGTCTTCGTCATAAGTGAGGTTTGAGACCAACCAAATTATGAGCTCTTCGAAGATGCAGGCAGGTCACTGCTCATGAATCCCCCTAAGAACTCAGCCCCATACCCAGAGAGATGCTTTCGACATTTGTGTGGCATTAAGTGCAAAGCAAAGTCATACCACACATTTCCTCTTGTGGCAGATGTCCCCTTGTGGCAGATGGACTCGATTGTACACTATAATTCTATTTTTAAGACTAAGCAGAAACTCTGAGTAAATTTCAATTTGCCTAGTTATCTTTCTTCCTTGACAGTGGATGTCGAAACAAAAAAAGAGACACTAGAAGGCAAAGCTAAAAAAAAAGAAGTCCGACGTTTCCTCAGAGAAATCCAGCAGAACAGACCTCATTCTGATCCAGCTGAAAGTGAGTGCTGCCTCCTGGGCTGTGTCATTAAAGTGCCTTCCTTGATCTCAGATGTAATCTGTGCTTAGCATAATGGCACATTTACCCTGGATAAATGGGCGCCCTGCGCTGTGTGACAGCCTCCCTTGTCAGCGCTCCCACATGTGGCAGTTAGACCACTGCGTTTTCCCAGTGACCTACTTGGCTGTGTCGGCTCCGCTAGTTATTAGGGTGTTAATCAGGAGCTCGTGACCATATCTTGCAGCCACATGGAGAGGTGTGTTGCCATCCTTATCCACACAGTCGATTTCACCTCCTGAAAGAGATTTTAAGACAGCATCAAGCAAGGCTGACTTGGGTACCACATCCTGCCAGCCACCTGGGAGCACCAACTACTGATATCCTTTCTACCCAGTGTGCGTCTCTACTCTGCAGAATAAAAATGACAGTGACGGAGATGACTCACTATCCAAAACTTAGCAGTACCATGTCTGCAGAAAGAGAGGTCTATCAGAAACGCTTCTGAAAAATCTATTCTGTCTCAAGAACCTAAAACCTTCTGGCTCTGACTGAACAATACAATCAGATTCCATTAAATACAACTCAGGAGACTTACGGAAATTACCTCACCCAGACCAAATGAGACACAGCAGCCCGGAGAAGATTGGTGTGGCGTGGTGACCTAGCTTAAAACGTGAGTGGGTAAAATGAGAAAAAGTGTGAATTAAAAGCTGAAAATGCCAGTATTTATTAAAAATCTCACCGTAGTGACCAATAATCCTTCCTTTCATATAAAGTTTTCATTTTCTCATTTTATTTTGCATTGTTTTCTCCGACTTTTATTTCACGCTTCCCTTTCTTGTGTTTGTATGGATACAACGGGTGTAGTTTGTGATCAGGAGAACTGTTTAAAATAGATTAGATATTGTGGCATTCCACCTGTATAGATGTTTCCCTTAAGAGCAAAGTATTCTCAAACACAAATATATCTCCTTCTCCTACTGAAGAAAACGAACACTGTTATAATTTTGTGTAATATGTGGTGCACACAGCATTTTCTTCCACTGCCTTCCAAATGGGCTTTGTAGCTGTTTTCCTTTATAAGTCTGGACTTTGCAGACCCTGATGGCACCTCTTTCATATCTTACTCTGCATTTTGTTTATTTAACCCCTTCATGCCATTGCTATCATAGGAAACTAAGCCAAGCTTGTAGGATATCCTAAGTCGACACCTTGTCTTGCGGTTTCCTCATTAGGGTCCCACTAACCGTGTTGGAAGGATTCTCTGGGGCAGATGGGGACCTCCCCTGGCTCCTCCCTAGCACTCACGCTGGCTGTGTTGTTCTGATGCCGAGGCTGGGATGCAGTATTGTGTGCAATGGGCACAGGGCTCAGGGTGGAATGATGATGCTACTGACGGGGCTTGTGTAATATTGGTGAACAGTTGTGTAGCACTTGGACCAGCACTAGTGAGTACAATTAATGGTGCCGAACTATTAATTCTTTTTTAATTCACTAATGTTTAATTTTACACGCACTGGTATTTTGCCTGCCTGTGTGTAAATGAGGGTACTGGACCACCTGGAACTGGAGTTACAGAGGGTTGTGAGCTGCCAGGTGGGTGCTGGGCATTGAACCTGGGTCCTCTGGAAGAGTAGATGGTGTTTTTAACCACGGAGTCATCTCTCCAGCCCCAAACTATTAATTCTTTAGAAATAGCTACAATGCGGATGTTTCTGTTTTATGCATTTTACCTCAGTAAAAAAAAGAAAACCACTTGAGTATTTAAGATGGCACCTGCCGACACATCCTATAAGCTGTGTGAATTTGTGGTTTAATAAGCCATTTGAAACAAAACTTTCCCACAATGATTTTCCTCATACAAGGAGCGCTTTATGTAAAGCTATCTGACTACTGTGTACTTGTGCTAGTGCCTTTATAGATAGCTGGTAATTTGATTCCGTTTTAAATTTTTAAGTAGATTCAATTTAATGTGTTTTATTCATATTAAAATATTTATACTTCACAAATCAAAATTATGTATTTTTAAAAGCCTCACGCTTAGGCGGTATCTCAGTTGGCATAATGGTTGCCAGTTGGTTCCCATAACCTATGAGATGCTGGGCACTGTGGTACACACTTGCAGTCGCAGCACTAATGAGGCAGAGACAGGGCTCACTGGCCAGCAACTGAGCCTAATTAGCAAATTCTAACTCCCAGTGGGAAACCCTGCCTCAAAAACTCAAGGTAGACGGTTCCTGAAGAATGACACTTGGGGCTCACCTGTGGCCTCCATTGTTAGTGCACATGAGTGTGCTTGTGTTTGCGCTGTGTGTATGCTTGTGCTGTGTGCATGCTTTTGTCTGTCTGTGTGTGTGTGTGTGTGTGTGTGTGTGTGTGTGTGTGTGTGTGTGTGTGTAGCCTCCCTATACTAACCATTTTCATTAGTTTTAGCATATGCTTCCTGTGTTTCTCTGACAGTGTGTTTGCTGACGGTATCCTGGAACTCTAGTTGAGTGGTCACTTCTTGAGGACAGCCTTAATATTATGCAGTTGTGTTGTCCCTCCTGCCTGGATGAACTATCTTAGCAGACTCCTATCCTATGGATTGGGTTGTAAGCAGCATTTTGCTATTACCAGGAACACTGACGGGAAGACTCCCATGTGTCTGTATATTATGTATAATTGTTAAGCAGATGGGCATGTGTTTTTGTTGGGTTTTGCTTTGCCAACTCTCTCTCTGTAGTGCTGGGTAACTTGACCCTCACTGCATGAGTGTGCCTCTTCCCCACAGACTCGGGCGTTGGAATAGCTGCCCTCTGATGACTGAGAACCAGCATCCCCGTGGGACTTTCATCTGCATTCAACTTATTATGAAGGAAGTGGAGCATCATCTTCTGTATCAAGGGACATTTGTTTATCTTATCTGAAAGCATTTTTCATGACTTTTGCCCATTGTTCTAAATTTGTGTGTCTGTGTGTGGGCTTTCATTCACTGATCTTCAAAGGCTCTAAAGACTTTGGGGGGGGAGGGGGTGGACTGTGTATTTACCAGGAATACATGCTAGAAATATTTTATCTAGTCTTCCTTTGTCTTTGTCTTTGTTTATGGTGTTTTCATTCAGTTAAAAGATAGTAAATAAACCTTTCCCTTTATTGCATTTGTGTTGCAAGAAGAAAGGCTTTCTGTACAGTCTGGTAGCAAAGAAATTAACCCATTCTTTACTGTACTGGAAGCATCTGTTAGGTTGGCATGGCTTGCCCATTTGATGCTTATTTTAGTGGATATAATGTAAGTTGTCTGACTAAATAAATGTTCCCCAAGGCCTGAAAGAATTTGTCTAAGGAAAAGGCTCAAACAATTCAAAAGGACAGAAGTAGATTAGTGGTTGCCAGGGTCTGGGGAGGGAGACTGGAGAATGAATGCTAATGAGAATGTGGTTCATCCCAGGAATAATAAGAATGTTCTAGAGTTACAGTGGTGATAGTTGTGTAACCTTGAGAAAACACTCAAAGCCATTGAATTGCATATGATTCGATCTCAACTTAAAAAAATGATTAAAAATGGTTGTTCAGGCCTGTAATCGCGGGACTCAGGAGGCTACAGCAAATGAACGGTGAGTTCAAGGCTATCCTGAGTTACATGGTGAGTTTTATCCTGGCCTCAGCTACATAGCAAGACCTCATTTCATAAATAAGGAAGGAAGGAAGAAAGGAAGGAAGGAAGGAAGGAAGGAAGGAAGGAAAGAAAAGAAGGAAAGGAGAGAGAGAAAGGATGAAAGAAAGAAAGAGAGAGAGAGAGAGAGAGAGAGAGAGAGAGAGAGAGAGGGGCAGACAGACAGAAAGGGAAAACGTAGAAACCAGAAGAAAGATATAGGAGATAAGAGGGTGAAGCCAAGCAGGGAGGATGGCAGGATCATGATGGGTACTCGCACTCACGTAAACAAATACACTCATTAAATGCACTTCACAATATAAATATCCAGTGTATTAGAGGAGGGATGAGTCATTCTAAGGTATTAGCTTTTGGTTATGGTGTTTAGAAATAAATCTCTATCATTATGGGAATCTGTACATTATTGAGCTATTGAACCATGCTCACAGATAACAGGTATAGAGTATATCTCAGTGAAGGACAAGGCTTGACCAAATAGTTACCTCACTCACTAGTACTGCCAAAATGAAAACCAAAAATCACCAGTCCACCAAGTCCCATCACCTTTGACCTTATTTTCATTATTAATTATATCAATATATTGATATATTCATTTTCACAAGATATACTAATATATATGTACACACACTAGACACATGCACACTGTATTTGCCAAAATAAGAAATGCAAATATATGAATGAATGAATAAATGAATGACTTTGATCAAGTTATAAAGATATATTTTGTTCTAAACAATGTATTATTGATAAAGATGATCAAAGAAAACACAAAAAAAGAGAAAAAAATTATTCTTAAATATACTGATTATATAAGCTAGTATTAGTGTTCTGGAACCTTTTCTTCCATTTTTGTGACTATGTGTGTGTGTGTATATATATATATATATGTATATATATGTATATATATGTATATATATGTGTGTGTGTGTGTGTGCATCTAGACATAACTGTGTGCATGTGTGTGCATATCTATGCATGTGCATTTGCATGTGTATATGTGGAGTATATGTAGAATTTTCCATGGCTGAACTCATGTAGTGTAGAAATATTCGTTCTTGCATTCTCCCTTAATGCTACCTTATAAATACTTCCATGTGTTATTTTTTCACTAATATAACTGTAAATAACTATATAATATCTGCAATTTGGATTGTTTACTTAACCAGTCCCCAGTCACTAGACTTAAGAAGCTCTTTCCAGACTTTTGCTATTAAGAAAAACAGAAGAGTAAACATCTCTCTGAGAACACTTCCCCCTGCAGCTCACTTCCTTGCAGCACTGTTAGACACACAACTGCTGGATCAAAAGTCTGCACCTTGTAAAGACTCTGGATAAACAGTAGAAAAACAGCTTCTGGAAAGGCTGTGCTGGTTCACCTCCCTGTGAAGTGTTCTCAAGCATTACCTCAGAGTCTTTCTGGCCAGGCTCCGGTGTCTTGTGATAAAAATATTACCCACCCCCCCCAAACATCTGCACATCTCTTCATTCCAACAAGCCGGTGGATCCTACCTTGGCTCATCCCAACCAAAATATCACCAAGGTTGTTCTTTCAGGAAGTAATATTTTTGCTGGATAAGTGTATTATTAAAATATGGCCGTTAACAACAATCTTTATGACAAAATACTAAAAGTGTGCGGACCTTGTGAAGGAGGAAAAAACATCACAAACTGTGCTCACAGAAATATCTGAGGGACTTCCCTCTGTCTAAGAGACTCGTGTGCCTCGATCTTGACTTGAAGAAATCAATTTGCTGCCAATGGGTCTGTGCACACGCGGTTAACAAGTTAACACTGTTTTCAAACGCTAACTCCTCTTGCCTTTGACCAAGGCAGAGAACTATCAAAGGTGGCCTGAATCCAGCACTGCCCTCTACTCAAATCTGTGTCTCTCTGCTGTGGTGTTCATTTTTATAATGAATTATTCAAACAAAAACACTATGATCATTCCTATAAACACAATAATTATGTATTTTCTATAGAATATAGAATATATATGTACATATATGTATGTATATGCATATATATATTTCTAAAATTTTACCAAAATGCCAATATAAATTCTGATTAGGGAGATCTTTCAATGATTCATTTTGGTTTGCAGTAAATATATAGTTATTTTGTAATAACGAAAATGATAAAGTTAACTTAATCACTGTGAGCATCTAGGGACTAGAGAGATATCTCACTGTGGCCTGATTTTAGAGGCTTCCATTTAAATCATTTCTAGGACTTGATAGTATTTGGGGCAGCCATTGGGCCCCCATGGCTACCCAGCATAGTTCAGGGTGTATACATCTGTGTAAGGACCTAAGCTGTGGTCTGCCTGAAACGCTCAGCCTCGGAACTGAGCTAGGAAAGTGGGGAAGGCGACGCGTAGACCTTAGAGAAGCCTCTGTTCTGGACATCACTACACAGCCATGCTTGCTTCCGAGCTGAGCACCGCCAAGGGCTTCTGAAGACCAGCTCATGCCTAGGTTTACCACCCTCAGATGTGTCAGAAACTGAGAAGAGAAAGAAGACGATGATGCAACTATCAAAAAGGTAGGAAACCACTTTTGTCTGAGTCTAAAAGATTTCCCGTTGATGCTGTCTTGTTATAAGTCAGTTAAAAGGCACACGAGGATAATTAACATATGTATATGCTTTTGCTGTCATTTCAAATATATTTTAGGGGCGCACCATAGCAAGAGAGACTTTGCATTTGTATCTGAAAATACGTTTCTATTAAAATAAATCCTCTGGATGGGTGAGTTTTTAGTTTATCAGCCCTCCACAGACATTTCCACTTGAAAAACTTTAAGCCTTTCATGGAGTATACATTAAATTATACATTAAATATCTTTTTACCCTTCGTCTGAAGGCTACAAGTTAAACTCGGCAAACTGATCATTACTAATCAGTGAGTAAAATAAGCTTTCAGCGCATTAAAGGTGTGCACAGTGTGTTCAAAGGGACTGTCCGCATTCATCTGAAGTTAGCTTTTCACTACACAGACCAGAATGGTCGTCTGCAGTTGCTTCAGAAGGACTGTGAGACAAAGGGTCAAAAGCTCATGCTGCGTCATCACAGGCTAGCATTGTAGAAGCGTTGGGATAAAGAGAGCCTGCACCGGGAGAGTCTAAGGCAGTCTTGCTGATGGGCTATGTAACTTGCTGGACAGCCTGAGGCAGCTGCCTCGTGCCAACAGCTGGACCAAATGCCTGATTCCACACAGTGCCTCTTCAGGAGTTCCCATTCCTCTCTTGCTGTGACAGGGAGGGGCTTGTATCAAGAAGCAATGTGATTTGAGCCCAAGTACACTTTGTATTTTAACTAGAATAGGAGAGTTATGGGTGTGTGTGAGGGACTGCCTTCCTGAAGTTGAAAGACGCTGGAGGAGGCAGGTTTTCATAGACGGGACAGCCCCAGCTGGAGGGCAGAACGAGACGGGTGCTCACGGAGGTGGAACATCTAAGCCGTCTAACAAATGAAAACACAACGGACATTCCCCAGTGGTGCGGACAACTGTGTCCCCTCGTGATAGCCTTCCAGATCCCACACAGCAGTTGATGTGAGTGGTGAGGTGCTCTGGAGACTGACACCAGGCCCAGGAATGAGCCTCTGGGGAAGCAGGGTCTTAGCAGGAGCAGGGTTTTGTTTTTTTCCCAGAAAGGATGAAATAAACAGGAAGAAAGAAAATAACTTCCTCTGCTCCCTAAGAGCAGTTTTCAAATGCCCAGAAAGGTCAAATGGAAGAACTGACAGTTCTCGTGAATGTAATAAAAGCAGAAAGAAAAAAAAAACCACGGAGTTGTCTGTGTATGGGGACAACTCTCCCTCTCCCTCCCCTCCCCTCTCCCTCTCCCTCCCCTCCCCCTCTCCCCTTTCTTTCCCTCCTCCTCTCCCTCCCCCTTCTCTCTCTCAAATATAGGCACCACTTAAACTGGATCAAATCCAAACTTGAGAGAAAATCTTGGACTAATCTGCTCTCTAACACTAGACTGTGCTCTAATCCCTGACCCCACAGGCTGCTCAGAAGACCTGCTGCCACTGACTGCCTCACTGTGAGGTTGATGAGAGCACCCCTTCCTCCCGGGATGGCAAGGAGGAAAAATATGGGATATATGGCCAAGAGCCTGGCACAGCATGAACATTCAGTCAATGTTAGCTTTATCATTACATGTGTCAGCCTCTGTATTACATCAGCTCAGGCCTGAGGAACCTAGGCCACCCATAAGCCATACGGCCAGTCAATGGTGGGGTAAACTTTAAGATGGAGGGTTCTTTAAAACAGAAGCTAAGACTCTCAGCTCTTGTCCTAACCGGAAAGTGCATCAGACTCCAAGTCTGACTAATGGAGAAGTCAAGGCAGCCAACAGCCCCGGGTGTGACATAAGCACAGTAGGACGGAGAGGGAGGCTGGGCCAAACTGAGCGGGAGGAGACGCGGGTGTCATCTAGCAAATGGACAGACGAGTTCAGAAGGCAGCTCATACGGTGTTTTTCTCTGTAAATGTTCTCGGGGCTGAAGACCCAGCTCAGGAGTTAAGAACACCACAGTTCTTGCAGAAGACAGAGTTTATTTCCTAGCATCTATGTGTCTGCACACATCAGTCCGTCACTCCAATTCCAAGGAATCTGATCTTCTGATCTTTTATGAGTACTGGGAATATGCATAGTGCAATACGTACATGCAGGTAAAACATTGATACACACGATTTTTAATTCTTTTTAAAAACAACTGTCTTCTCTCCACCTTGTCTCTGCCACTGGAGGGTGATCCTGAAGTGGCCACTTCCCATAGCCAGGCAGGGCTCCCAGTGGAAGGATGAGGACAGCAATCCATCCACAAAACCTCCCATCCAAAATGTGTCCTGTCTACAAGATGTGCAGGGACAAAGATAAACAGACAGAGGGAACGGCCAACCAATGACTGCCCCAAATTGAGGCCCATCCCATGGGCAGGAACCAATCCCTGACACTATTAATGATACTGTTAGGCTTGCAGACAGGAGCCTAGCGTAACTGTCCTCTGAGAGGCTCTACCCAGCAGCAGATGGAAAGAGATGCAGAAACTCAGAGCCAAACATTACATGGAGCTCAGGAAGTCAAGAGTTAGGTAAGGACTGGACTGAAGAGGACAGGGACTTCATAGGAAGATCTACAGAGTCCATTAACCTAGATCCTTGGGGGCTCCCAAAGACTGAACCACCAACCAAAGAGTGAGCGTGGGCTGAATCTAGCACTCCCCCATCATGTGTAGAAGACAGGCAGCTTGGTCTTCATGGGGGTCCCCCAACAACTGAAACAGGAACTGCCCATGACTCTGTTGCCTGCCTGTGGATCCCATTTCCCTAAGTGGCCGCCTTGCCTGGCCTCAGTTAAAGAGGATGTGCCTACCCCTGCGGTGACTTGACGTGCAGGGGGGAGGGTTTGGAGGGCTGGAGGTGCAGGGGGACTGGGGGGATTGATACTCAGGGGCACCTCTCCCTTTTCAGAGGAGATGGGGAGGAGGAATAAAGGGAGGATTTGTGTGCAGGAGAGTGGGATACTTGGAGGAAAGGAGGGGACTGGCATTTGAATGTAAAGTGAATTTTTAAAAAATGAAAAAAGTAAAACTTTTTATTCCATATAGCTAAAGTCCACTGGTTAAACTCACATCAGGAAAAAAAAATTCAAGGGACTGGGGAGACGGCTCAGTGAGTAAGAGCCCTTGCTCTGCAAGTGGGAGAGAGGACTTAAGTTCAAATCCCCAGCATCCACATAAAGAACTGGATGTGTACAGAACCCCAGCGCTGGGAGAGAGGAAAATTCCCATAAGTTAAGCCTCATTCGTTTTGAGGGGAATAGAAACTTTCCGAAAAGCTGGTGAGAAATATAATAGGGTAAGAAAAGAACTCAAAGAGGAGAGACATTTATTTTATGCCTGTCAAAACGTGTGTCTGTGGCTCCTACTGAAGGTTAGGCGTACTGGGCATCGTGCAGTGACTTTCCACTCGGCCTTCCTCGACTCACTGGAAGCTTGTTCAGCTGGCTTTTCCCACACAGCTTCACCGACACGGTTGTAAAGTCCCGTGCACTACTATGGATGTTTGCTTTCTGAGAAGCATTGTCAGTGCACGGTTCTCTATATAGATGTCACGTTTGTTTGTTTGGTTGGTTGGTTGGTTGGTTGGTTGGTTTTGGTTTTATGACTTGAGTACCTAAGTTACATCTCAGTGCCACTACCTTTCCATGTTGCCCAAAATTCTTATATTTACGAAACAGAGAAACCCAAGAAAAGTCACTCACGTTAGAATTTAGAGTTTGAGTGTACTGAACATAGTTTAGGCTTACCAGATTGGCCAGGAATGTCATCATAAATGCATAAATGCATGATGCAAACCTGTGTTTTGCTGGGTTTGTTTTCAGATCGTCTCTATGGCTTGCTCAGATCATATAAGCTGTGTTGTCAGAGTTAACACACTCACAGATGCCACTCACCATCGCCCTAAGCGTGACAGAAGCTGTGACAAGGAATGAGACTACAGGGCCTTGGGTCTCCAAGACAGCCTGGTGATGCTCAAGAACACTCGGGTTGAGAGCCTGGAAAACTACTGTGTTCCATGGCTCCCCGATCACTCACGCTCTCTTGCCTGTATTTTCTTCACAAACTTACCTGCTCAAACCCTGAGTTTCCCACCTCACGTTTTTCTACCTTTGTCTAAATTGTTTGATGACCTTAAGCTTGGAGAACTTTACTGGGTCAATGATCTAAAATAACTCAGATCAGCTGACTGACAGTGCAAGCAATGAATGCTTAGCATTATTAAAAGTGAATCACCCCAGTAGCTAAACCTGTCCATCTCTCCCAAGAGGCAAGCATCCATGTTTTCACCTGTCTGGGGACTGACTACATCGTTTTATGTTCTCCCCACTAATGGGGGACCCTGAGGATATGGGTTCCGTGAGCACTCAGCAACCCTGTAAAGCCTCGTGGAAACCATGCTTGCTAAAGTCCAAACACAGCCTCGATTTTCATGCAGCTGGTTAAAACCAATTCAACCAGTCTGAAAAACAGTTCAAAACTTCAAGCACCACTGTAGCGTGCATCTTACCATTCTGAATGAGGGTTTGTGACCGTGTGAACCGCCCATGGACAGCTGTCATGTGCAGAGGACTTTTGCCATCCTTACTCTAGAAAAGGAGAGAGGAGAAACAAAGTCGTGAGCCATATCATAGATCTGAATCATCACCATGAAAACTGCTCTCCATGCCCTGGGAACACCAATTTCAATTTTTTGTTTTAAAAGTATGATCAAAAATTACAAAGAAAAGATATATTTGAAATAAAAGGTAGAATCTAAGAGGCAGAGGATGGGGAGGAATGGAAACAAATGTTTCCTAACTCAAGAGGGCGGATACACTCAGGGCTCACGCAGCTCCTGCTGCCTGCTGCTTCCACGGGACCAACCCAGTAAGCATTCCAACACTGATGGGGCGGGGCCGTGGGGTTATTGATCACTGAAGGCTGCTAATGGAAGGGCGGTCAGTTTTATTTAGGGGTGTGGTCCCTAGTCGGCTGAACTTACTCCAGTGAATGGTCCCATACCCATGCATACATAGTGGGGATATTTGGGGATATCCTCTATGGAGAGAGCAGTTAGATTTGATCAAAATATATTGTATATGTGCATGAAATTCTCAAAAATAAAAATATTATATAAAAGATGCAACATAGAAGACTTGTCCAGATACTATATAATATCATATCATTAAAATTTTAAACTTTGTTTGTTACTATTATTACCTCTCTCTGTGTGTGTGTGTGTGTGTGTGTGTGTGTGTGTGTGTGTGCAATGGTGGGAAGCAGGGCAGGGATAGTGTTCATGTGGAAGCAGAAGATAGCTTTGTAGAGTCCATTCTCCTCTTCCAGCTCTCCATGGGTTCCAGGGATCAAACTCGGGTCATGAGTTCACACATTTACCTTTATCTCCTGATCTCACCCTGAACTATCTCACCAGCCATCTTTTCTTTAAATTAAAAAAAAATTCAACAGCACATCTTTAAAAAATCTTAAGAGATGTGATCATTCAGAATGTTCTCTTCTCCCTTGCTGTCAACTGACAACATCTCCTGAGGTGTTTACCTCAGTCTAGAAAGGTAAGCTATCATGAACTTACATGGGCCTGTTTGACCTACAGCAGCTCTCAAAACTAAGGGGAAACTGTACACCATTCCCTGCACTTTATTGGTAGGTAGTAAATGTGGGCTGAGCTTACATATGTCTTACTCAAGACACAACAGTTAGGAAACGTCCTAAAACAGACAGAACATAGAAAATGTACAGAACCTACCTACTGACTGTTATCATACCAAAGACAAGATTCCCACAGTTAATTAAGAAATGAAAAGTGCATCTGAAAGAAACGGAATCTGGGACAAAAAGATGCCCAAAGGAGCAGGTAAACAGACACTCCCTCAGCCACAAAGCTCCTCCACAGGGCATTCCTGAGCTTGGCATCATGTGGAGCTGTTCATATTCAGTAGAAACTGCCTCAGAGCTTCAATGTAGCTCCTTTTCTGGGCTACAATATACAGTATGAAACCCTGGAGGTATGGTGGGAGGGCAGCAGCATGCAGGTAAGCAGTGTGCAGGTAAGCAGTGTGCAGGTAAGCGGTGTGCAGGTAAGCAGTGTGCAGGTAAGCGGTGTGCAGGTAAGCGGTGTGCAGGTAAGCAGCGCACAGGTAAGCAACAAACACTCTGTGGTGGGCTGCTGACGAGTGATGTTCAGTGTGGGGAGGGAACTTGTTAAAGGCATTTTAAACTTATGATAAGTTTGAAGCTATGACAAAAAATTCCCATATCTTCATTCAAGCATTGCTTTTTAATTTTATTACATTTTACTTAACGTATTTAACATATATGTCAGAGGATAACTTGAGCAAGCCAGTTCTCTCTTCTACCATGTGTTATCCAAAGTTCTAACTCAGGTCCTTGGCGGCAGGAGCCTTGACTTGTCGAGCCAGCTTTCTGGCCCTCAGCCATTTTTAAAATGTTTGTCACTGGTATTTTTCTAAGTATCTGTAGAAATTTCTTTCAAGTCCAGGTTAAAAAATGAGATGTTACACATGAATGTTCAATCTTCTGATAAAATTTAAACATCTATGCTTTAAAGTGGTTTTTAAAATCCCCAATTGAAAGCAAATAATCCTTAAATAGGTATCTCTTAGAGGGGACCCACCCCCACCCAGGGTGTTAATCGGTGACGTGAATTCCGTGCCCTAGCTCATACCTACTGAATCTCAACACGGCACGGGCATCATCACCTCAAGCTCACACAGTACAGCGGACTGTTCGGAGCCACGGTTAAGAGGCCTTAGACTATGGGTGCTGCTATTCTTGCTGCATCTTGCTCTTTCCCATTTGTTTGTTTTTTTAGCTCTATTATATCCTGTAAGTGTTCCTTTGAAGAAAGGAATGTAGTTACACAAAGTCTGTGCCAACAAGAGTTAATCACAGTGGTAACTACATCCCAATTGAAGAAACAAACAATATCGTTAAAATTTTTCTCTAATAGATGGGAGGGAAGATAATAGGACCCATATAATATATTCACATGGCCTGAATCAGCAAATATCGAGAAAGGATAGAAGACTGACAAAGGATAGAAGGAAGAGCCAGTGGAAGAACAACGTTTGCCTGAAGCCCGGACCTTGACGCACTCATGGATACTTCTAAAGCCACATAACTCCAGAGCCTGGGCTGGAGTGGAGACAGTCCCAATAACTCTAATACCTGGGAACCACTCTGCAAACAATACACACACACACACACACACACACACACACACACACACACACACACACACACACACACACCCTTACACCCTTCAAGTAACAAGACTCATGGACTGAGAAGGTGGGAACTTCAGAGTTGGCACTGACTTATCCATAGGTGGTGCTGTTTCTTTAAATTTGCTTCAGTATTTGCTCTTAGATTTAATATAAAACTGTAAATAATTATGATCTAATTAAATGTATATAAAGCTATAAATACTTTGTGTTTAGGAAATATCTTGATAAATATTGAGGCAGGCACTCCCGCGCCTGGAAAAGAGCGTGAAGGCGCTAAGGATCGCTCACTCGGCAGCTGTCTACAGTGCGGCTGACATGCAGAGCAGGAACAGGTAGTGCCTAGCATGCAGACAGCCAAGTGAGTCCTGAGTGGAAGACAGCAGCCACCATGCTCTGCCCTGCGGGAGCGTCTGGGTCTCTGATAGAAGGACGGAGAAGCAGGGATGACCACAGCGGATAAAATGTGGAGATGGGCTGCTTGGTGTGGATGGCGCTCTCTTCAGATCATCCACGAGTGAGACGAGGCAATAGCCAGCCGTCCTAGGTGTCATGGCTGCCATTTGGAGGCCACTTTGCTTACGTGGTATGGATGTAGAGAGTACTCAGTCTTTCAAATAAAAAAAACCTGACAACCAAGGACATTCAAAGGGCAATCAGTGTTCCTTAAATCTTTAACATTTAGAACTCCATATTCAAGCTGATACTAGACATTCTGCTACATTTCATTTTCTGCCAGAAAAACTCTTCCCACTGGGACTGGTTGCTGCTACTGTCCCTGGTACTGTAAACAAGGGTGATACTGCCTGTGTACCCAGGACGATTGTGCTCAATCCTCCTATTTGTTCAGGACTTTGCTTTTATGGAAAAAAAATACTTTTCTTAATGCCTAGTCTCCCTCCAATTTCCTGGGTATGTTTTTCCCATCAGATTTAAGACTTTGAAATTTTTATTTTGAGAATTCACTTAAACAAGAATCCCTTTAGTTAAGTATGGTCAAGCCCTGAGTCGTAAGAGGAAATTGGCAAGAATTAAGATTACTTTGTGACAAATACTAGTACTTTTTGCAGAGTAGAGTCCAATAGAATATGTAAGCTGTCTTGCCCATCATGTTTCCCGGGAGTCCGTTTATCCTTTCCTCTATTCAGAATTTCCCTGTGCTCACTCTCAAACATCCCAAAGCTTCCCCGCTAACCAGCACTGCTGCTCCCTGGAGACGGGACATGCTCTGTGGCCTGGGGCATCCTAGTCACATGAGTCAGTGCCCCTCACAAGGCAATAAGGTTGCTATGGGATCACACTAAGTCAGGATAGAGGTGTCATTATGTGAACTCAGGTACCCAAGAAGGATTCCTAAGTCAGTAGGAGAGTATCTAAAAGCCATGTGGAGTTCAGCTTGTGTTGTTTTTAATGATTCAAATCCAAAAGATGACATGTGTGGACTCAAATGTTCACTTTCTCTCTACTTCCTTCCTTTACTTCTCCAAAACTCCAAAGTCATGTTTCTTCTGCTGCCCCCCCAACCTGTTCTAGTTTGTGATAAACTCCATTTTATAACTTAGCCTGGAACATACAGACGAGGGGACTGGCCCACTCAGCAGATGTAGCAGGCTCCAGTCTCCTAGCTATGATTGCTCCAAAGGTCCCTGGACAGCGAGAGGACCACACTAAACGTTAGTGACCAGGACTGGGCAGTGTGGCTGCAGCAATCAGAGATATTGTCTGTCCTTCCCACTGTGGCTTCTTGAAGTCAGGGTGTTTATTAAAAAAAAAAAGCATTGAGATGCTACAGAATTTATAATCTATAATAAAAAGAAAAATTACATATTTTTTAACTGCAGATTATGAATGGATCTTCAATAAATTTTATATAAACTAACATGTCTTTATTATTTATCCAAGTTCAATAGCGAAAAGTCAAAGCTAAGGGAAACAAGATGAACCTAGTGGGACTCGTGAAGATGTCACTCAGGGTTTCATGAGTATAGAGAAAACCCACGTGGACACTGATGGTGCTGGCTGCACTGCAATGTGCTGTTTCTCTCAAACTTGAAAAAACTCTAAAAAAAACCCTGCCCAATATCCACAAACATTTTCAAAATGTACAAGCAACATAGTACAACACTAACTACAGATCTACCTCCTGAGTCAGACAGGAAGGCATATTGAAAGGAAGGCAGTGGGTTCGTTTAGAATGTACACTGAACCTTGAAGGAGGATCTGGAGGTAATTACACACTCAGACCAGATAGACACAGGAGATAAAGAGAGGCCGGGAAGGCTAGACATGCATTCAAAGTCCTGCTCCCGGAAAGAAGATAAATACATCTATGTTTTTTATTAGATATTTTTTATTTACATTTCAAATGTTAGCCCCTTTCCCAGTTTCCCCTCCAGAAACACGCTATCCCATACCCCTCCCCTGCTTCATTGAGGGTGTTCCCCAGTCACTCGCCTACTCCCTCCCTCCTCCCACCCTGGCATTCCCCTACACTGGAGAAACAAGCCTACACAGGACCAAGGGCATCTCCTCCCATTAATGCCCAACAAAGCCATCCTCTGCTAATATGCAGCTGGAGTCCCTCTTTGATTGGTGGTTTAGTCCTTGGGAGCTCCGAGGGGTCCAGTTGGTTGATATTGTTGTTCTTCCTAAGGGTTAAAAAACCCTTCAGCTCCTTCAGTCCTTTCTCTAACTCCTCCATTGGAGACCCTGTGCCCAGTCCAATGGTTGTCTGCAAGCATCTGCCTCTATATTTGTCAGGCTCTGTCAGAGTGTTTCAGGAGACAGCGATATCAGGTTCCAGTCAGCAAGCACTTCTTGGCATCTGACATAGTGTCTGGGTTTGGTGTCTGTATATGGGATGGACCCCAAGGTGGGGCAGAATTTGAATGGCCTTTCCTTCAGTCTCTGCTCCACACTTTGTCTCCATATTTCCTCCCTTGAGTACTTTGTTCCCCATTCTAAGAAGGACTTTAGCATCAATACTTTGGTCCTCCTCCTTCTTCAGCTTCATATGGTCTGTGAACTGTATCTTGGGTATTCCGAGCTTTTGGGCTAATATCCACTTATCAGTGAGTACATACCATGTGTGTTCTTTTGTGATTGTGTTACCTCACTCAGTTTGATATTTTCTAGTTCCATCCATTTGCCTAAGAAATTCATGAAGTCATTGTTTTTCTAGTTGAGTAGTACTCCATTGTGTACCACATTTTCTGTATCCATTCCTCTGTTGAAGGACATCTGGGTTCTTTCCAGGTTCTGGCTATTATAAATAAGGCTGCTATGAACATAGTCGAGCATGTGCCCTTGTTATATGTTGAAGCATCTTTTGAGTATATGCCCAGGAGTGGTATAGCTGGGTCCTAGGTAACACTATATCCAATTTTGGGGGGAACCATCAGAATGATTTCCAGAGTGGTTGTCCCAGCTTGCAATACCACCAACAATGAAGGAGTATTCTTCTTTCTCCACATCCTCACCAGCATCTGCTGTCACCTGAGCTTTTGATCTACCCATTCTGACTGTTTGAGGTGGAATCTCAGGGTTGTTTTGATTAGCATTTCCCTGAGGACTAAGGATGTTGAACATGTCTTTAGGTGCTTCTCGGCCATTTGATATTCCTCACCTGAGAATTCTTTGTTTAGTTCTATACCCCATTTTTAAGAGGGCTATTTCATTCTTTTGAGTCTAACTTCTAGAGTTCTTAGCCCTCTATTGGATGTAGGATTGGTAAAGATCTTTTCCCAATGTGTTGGTTGCTATTTTGTCATATTGATAGTGTCCTTTGCCTTACAGAAGTTTTGCAATTTATGAAGTCCCATTTGTCTATTCTTGATCTTAGAGCATAGGTCACTGGTGTTGTGTTCAGGAAATTTTCCCCAGTGCCCATGTGTTTGAGTTTTTTCCCCACTTTCTCTTCTATTAGTTTGAGTGTATCTGGTTTCCTGTGGAGGTCTTTGATCCACTTGGACTTGAGCTATGTACAAAGAGATAAGCATGGGTTGATTTGCACTCTTCTACATGCTGACCTCCAGTTGAACCAGCACCATTTGTTGAAAATGCTATCTTTTTTCCACTGGATGGTTTTAGCTCCTTTGTCAAAGATCAAGTGACCATAGGTGTGTGGGTTCATTTCTGGGTCTTCAATTCTATTCTATTGATCTACCTGCCTGTCTCTGTTCCAATACCATGTACTTTTTAATCACGATTGCTCTGTAATTCAGCTTGAGGTCAGGGATGGTGATTCCCCAAAGAAATTCTTTTATTGTTGGGAATAGTTTTCGCTATCCTGGGTTTTTTGTTACTCCATATGAATTTGCAAGTTGCTCTTTCTAACTCTAAGAAGAATTGAGTTGGAATTTTGATGAGGATTGCATTGACTCTGTAGATTGCTTTTGGCAAGATGACCATTTTTACTATATTAATACTACCAATCCATGAGCATGGGAGGTCTTTCCATTTTCTGAGATCTTCAATTTCTGTCTTCAGAGACTTGAATTTCTTGTCATACAGATCTTTCACTTGCTTGATTAGAGTCACACCCAGGTATTTTATATCATTTGTGACTATTGTGAAAGGTGTGATTTCCCTAATTTCTTTCTCAGCCTGTTTATCCTTTCAGTAGACAAAGGCTACTATAATTTGTTTGAGTTAATTTTATATCTAGCCACTCTGCTGAAGTTGTTTATCAGCTGAAGGAGATCTCTGGTGGAATTTTGGAGTAACTTAAGTATACTATCAAATCATCTGAAAATAGCGATATTTTGACTTCTTCGTTTCCAATTTGTATCCCTTTGAGCTCCTTTTGTTATCTAATTACTCGGGCGAGAATTTCTAGTACTATAGTGAGTAGGTTGGAAGAGAGTGGGCAGCCTTGTCAGTCCCTGATTTTAGTGGAATTGCTTCAAGTTTCTCTCCATTTAGTTTGATGTTGGCTGCTGATATGCTGTATATGGCTTTTACTGAGTTTAGGTATGGGCCTTGAATTCCTGATCTTTCCCAGACTTTTACTATGAAGAGGTGTTGAATTTTGTCAAATGCTTTCTCAGCATTTAATGAGATGACCAAGTGGTTTTTTTCTTTGAGTTCATTTTTATAGTGCGTTACTTTGATGAATTTCCATATATTAAACCATTCCTGCATCCCTGGAGTAGAGCCTACTTGATCATGATAGATGACTGTTTTTATGTGTTCTTGGATTCAGTTTGCAAGGATCTTATTGAGTATTTTTGTGTTGATACTCATGAATAAAATTGGTCTGAGGTTCTCTTTCATTGTTGGGTCTTTGTGTGATTTAGGTATAAGTGTATTGTGGCTTCATAGAACAAATTGGGTAGTGTTCCTTCTGTTTCTACTTTGTCTAATAGTTTGAAGAGTATTGGTATTAGGTCTTCTTTGAAGGTCTGAGAGAAGTCTCACTAAACCTATCTGGTCCTTGGCATTTTTGTGGTTGGGAGACTTTTAATTTACTGCTTGTATTTCTTTAGGGGTTATGGGACTGTTTAGATGGTTTATCTGGTCCTGACTTAACTTTGGTACCAGGTATCTGTCTATAAATTTATCAATTTTATCCAGATTTTCCAGTTTGGTTGAATATAGACTTTTGTAGTAGGATCTGATGATTTTTTTGGATTTCCTTAGTTTCTGTTGTTATCGCTTTTCATTTCTAATTTTGTTAATTTGGATACTGTCTCTGTTCATTCTGGTTAGTCTGGCAACTCAAAGGAAAAAATCTACCAAGATGAACTCTCAATTCTGAATATCTATGCTCCAAATGCAAGGGCACCCACATTTATAAAAGAAACTTTACTAAAGTTCAAAGCACATATTGTACCTCACACAATAATAGTGGGAGACTTTGATGCCCCATTCTCAGCAATGAACAGATCATGGAAACAGAAACTAAACAGAGACACAGAGAAACTAGCAGAAGTTATGAACCAAATGGATTTAATGGATATCTATAGAACATTTTATCCTAAAATAAAAGACTATACCTTGTTCTTAACACCTCATGGTACCTTCTCCAAAACTAACCATATAATCAATCGCAAAACAGACTTCAACACATACAAGAAGATTGAAATAATTCCATACATCCTATCAGATCACCATGAGCTAAGGTTGGTCTATAATAACAACAAAAACAACAGAAAGCCCATATACACATGGAAGCTCAACAATGCTCTACTCAATGATAACTTGGACAAGGAAGAAATAAAGAATTAAAGACTTTTTTGGAATTTAATGAAAATTAAGGCACAACATACCCAAACTTATGGGATACAATGAAAGCAGTGCTAAGAGAAAAACTCTGAGTGCCTCTGAAAAGAAACTGGAGAGAGCATACAATAGCAGCTTAATAGCACATCTGAAAGCTCTAGAACAAAAAGAAGCAAATACAACCAAGAGAAGTAAAGGGTAGGAAATCATCAAACTTAGGTTTGAAATTAACCAAGTAGAAACAAAAAGAATTATACAATGAATCAACAAAACCATGAGCTGGTTCTTTGAGAAAATCAACAAGACAGATATCTATGGTTTTTGACATCTTATTTCTTACATCCTATTTATGATTAACAACCCATAAGAAGAAAATAAGCATCAATACTAAGTATATGTGTATTTATTCTTGTATATTTACAAAAATATGTATTTTTTGTATATGGACATGTGTGCCTAAGTTTATATATGTGCAGATGCCTACAGATAACAGAAGATTGCACTGGATACTCTGAAACTGGAGTCATAGGTGGTTTTAAACCTCCTGGATTTAGGTACTAGAAACCAAAACCAAGTACTTTGCAAGACTGTCGAGAGCTATTGACTGCTGAGCCATTTCTCCAGCTCCTCTGGTCCATGGGAAAGGAGACAGGCTGACCACATAACCCCTACAGGGCACGTCCATTATCTGATTTGTCCTGAGCACTGGGCAGCCAATTGGAAGAAGCAGGCATGGCAGGCAGAAGGAGGTGTGTCTAGGCATCAGAGCACTAGGATGCATTTTGTGGGGTGAGGGGAGTATTAGACAACTCGTGAGTTAACTAAGTGGAAGGTCACAAAGATATTGCTTTTATCTAATGCCCATTATCCTCCTTAGTTTTAAAGACCCACTAATGCTCTTGTGAGCTTCTTGTGTCTCCTTGGTCTCCTCCTTGCTTTAAGGCCTTCTCACCTCTTCCTGAGACCCTGGATGGGCTCCATATATAGAATGTGGGGCTCTGAATCACTATTCATTGGTTCTATTTTTCCCTTTCCATAAGCCTCAGACCTTCACGAAGATCTCACACTCCTTCAGTTCTTTCTTCCCTTTCCTAACTCTTTCTCATCCTGTGCTCTGTGTCTTTTTTCTCCTTCAGTCATCCCTCAGCCTCTCCAGTCATACTGTTATATACTCTCTCCTTGGATGGCAACCAACCCTTCCTGTCACCTTTATGTGACTGAAGCAATCTAAGTACTATTTTTTCATATCTTTATTGCCCTTCTATGCTAAAACATCACATTTTCTACTACTGTGTCCCCAACCTGGCTCAACATGGGTTTCTCAAAACTTAGACACAGAACCTGTGGGATGGCTCAGTGGGTAAGGAAGGGTATTCACTGCCAACTCAGGGTACTCAAGTTCGATTCTCATAACCCACATAATACAAGAAGAGAACTAACTCCTTCCAAGTTGTCCTCTGACCCCCACATGCACATGTGCTATAGCACATATACTGTACCCACACACAAAATAAATAAGAGTCAGCTTGCCTCCTATGCCACTCTTGCTCCTGCCATCCTCTCAGTGAATGGGAACAATATCAAGTGCTTACTATATGACAGCTCTGAGCTGTACAATTAGGTATGACAACCGTGCTTAATCTTCACAACATGCCCACGAAGAAGATGCTATTATTTCCCTTATTTTACAAGACATAGATAGGTCATTTTTAGTCAAGGCAGTCTGGCCCCAGAACAAAGATGTGTCCATTCTATAGTGTCACGCCTCTTCTGAGATTCCATTCCTCATCTTCAGGTCCTACCCCTTGCATTGCCAACCTTTGATAATTCTCCCTCCGCTAGGCTTCTCCCTTGAGTGGCCCCTCCCATTCTTCATTGGCCCCTCCCACTCCTCGGCCTGACTCATTACCTACTTCAGTTTCACTGACTGCCAGTTATTTTGAAGCCATCCCATTTGTAGGTCTGCTGCAGCTACCTTTCTTCCTCCTCAGAATGAAAAATGCTTTCTTTTGAATTTAAAAATAACATGGCCACAGAACAGAGAGACTGTAAGTAAAACTGTAGGGGTTGGGGATTTAGCTCAGTGATAGAGTGCTTGCCTAGTAAGCGCAAGGCCCTGGGTTCGGTCCCCAGCTCCGAAAAAAAGAAAAAAGAAAAAGAAAGAAAAACTGTAAAATATTTAACGGTAAATAGAGGTTCTAAAATATCTTGAATTAAACTTAGTCCTGAAATTAAACTTTTGAAACCATGACTTTTCAACCTAGACACGGAAGATCCTGAAACTGTGCTCTAAGGGTCCCGAATGCAAGCAGGAAGGAAAAGTCGCCAATTCGCACACAGCTTCTCTTATCCAGGGCTCGTGCACACTATTCTCTGTTGGGAATGCCCTCTCCCGAATTATTTCTGTGGCTCCTCTCAAATACTCTGCTCAAAACCAAACTCCTTTTTTTTTTATCCCCAAACAATAGACAAGCCAATATGTGTGTCATCTACTTCGAAAAGTTTTACTCCTCTTCTTCTCTCGGCACTCATCACGTTTCGCCTCAAGTGCCTGAGTGGGTTTTATCTCCTGTATTGTGAATCAGTAATGGCCAGGGATCTCATCTCATGTTCGGATTCTCCTCCACTGTCAAACTAAGAGCAGGGCAGTCCTTAAGCAACTCCATGTCTGATGGAGTGCTCGCCACTATCCGGTCAATGATCCTTCACTAAGGAACAGCTTGCTGAAGAAAACCATTTGAAGGGCATGCTGGGATTAGGAACAATCATGAGTTAGTCATTCCTCTGTCTTCTCAGCAGCTCTCCCCTCTCAGCTAACCATGCTATACTAAAATATAGGCTGATTTAGCACCTTCAAGGCCTGATATTCATCCTGGAGCATTTATTAATCCACAAAGGAGATATGACTGGAGCCTTGGTGCCTGCCTACATGCTGATACCATCATGCCCAGAGAGGCAACCCAGCTGTTTCCACAGCATTTCCATCCAGGATAAGGCTACGTGAATCGAAGCACTTCTGATTCAGGAAAACACAGCAAAACTGACACTAGTTAGGTTGGCTCAAGGCTCAGTGCAAAGGTGTTTAAGGCAGAGAGACGGAATGTCATACCTGAATGTTCACATCGGCCCCATTGTTGACTAACAGTTCCAGACACAGAGCACCGTGAGTAGACGCCGCTGCAAAGTGCAGAGGGGTGAAGCCACTGTTGTTGGGCTGGTTCACGTTAGCGCCGTAGTCGATCAGCTCATTAACGACAGCATCCTGGCCATTGTAGCAGGCAATGTGAAGTGCTGTGTTTCCATAGACATTGATTTCATCAATCTGCAAAGCACCCAACAAGGGCAATTAAAATCACTGGAGCCAATTTACTCCATTCGCCACAAAAGGCCTAATGGCTCTGGCGAGAGAAAAGAAATATCCACCTATCAGTGTAATTATTCAGAGCTCACTTGCTCCCCAGTGGGTTATCCTGAGAGCGCCCGTATCCTCAACTCCCTGCCCTCCTGGGGAAAAAGAATCAAAATTGAATATGATTCCCCCCCCAAAAAAACATAGCCCAAGGTTATTAGAGGCTTCAGCCTGTGGAGGGGTTTATCCAGACGGAGACGGATAAATACAGTGAAAAGCAAAGAGACTTTCGCAATGCTAGAGAAGTAAAGGACAAACCCCAACTCAGGGCTTGGGAACTGTGACCATGAAGAGAGAAGACAGGGGTAGCAAGACAGAGGCTTGTGGGCCCCGTGCCCTCGAGTCAGGCTCAGAATCAATTTTGCGTTCAGGCTGGAGCCTGACACCTCAGGAGCGAATCTTCCTGCAGAGCTGAGGTGTGTTATAGTCCATGGCTCCCTGTGCTTTCCCAGACCTGCTCAAGGATCTGGACGTTAGCATCTTGGTTTCAGACCGCACTTGACGCTCCTTTCCTCCAGGGGTAAGACGCCCTGAGCATTACTGCTCCCAGGTGAAGAAGAAGGGGGCTGGCCAACAGTTCAAGCTCACCATCGCCGTTCCTTACTCAACCCCCACCATCCATTTATTCCCCCCTGCTGTGAGCTACACCTTCCAAGGTGCAATTCTGACCAGGCCTTTAAAATGACTGATTATTACATATTGCACCAAATATAAATGTTAGCCGGGAGGTGGCAGTACATGAGGCCAGCCTGGTCTACAGAGCAAGTTCCAAGACAGCCAGGGTTACAGAGAAACTCTGCCTCAAAAAACCAAAACCAAAATTAAAACCAAAACCAAAAAAAAAAGGAAGCAAAGATAAATGTTTATATATTTCTCTCTGTCTATAGTCTGCTTCTGGTTTCCTGCTATCAGCCCACATAAACTAAGAAACACATGATTTAAGGAAATAAGTTTTTCTCCACTTCGATAAAAATGCAAACGGGATTTCCCTTCAGAGGGGAAGAAAACCCAGACAGAAAAACATGAACTGGCAGCGATGTAGGCATCAGCGCTTACCTCCACCCCCAGGTTCAGGAGATGTTTGACAACGTTGATCTGCCCGTTGGAGGCTGCAGCGTGCAGTGGGGTATAGCCCTTCTTATCCTTGCAGGTCACTTCTGCGCCGTGGTTAATGAGCAGTGCCACAACATCCAGGTGGCCTTGACAAATAAAGCAGAAAAACACAGTTAACCTTTCTAGGACAATGTGACAACTCATCGCACGCAGCAGATCATCAGTAGCTGTTTTTACCGCCAGTATTTTCCTGATCCATTTATTAAGGGGGGAAAAAAAGCTGCCTCATGGGAAATAATCAGTGAGCATTTATTGAGCACCTACTATGTACCGAACATCATATAAACCCCATGGGAAGAAGAAGAAAGATGATTCATTCTATAAGACTCGGATGAGATGTAGCAAAGGTGGTGGCTGCTCACCATGGTAACGGACAAGAACAAGATGCTGACAACAGAATAGTAGCCCTGCTTTTTAAAAGTTGTATGGGGGTCGAGTGTGCGATCCCAGCACTTGGGAGAGAAGGCAAGCGGGTTACACGTTCAGCAGCAGCACGGGCCACAGACTGAATTCCCAAGCAGCCTAGATGCAAGGGCCTCAAACCAGGCGCGGCAAGAGCAGGAAGGGCTGTGTTAAAATGAAAACGGTTACCAGCCTCATCAGAAAGGCCTAGCAGGGAAAATGTAGTTTAAAAAAACCCAATTTTTAAAATATCAGAATACTTACAGATTACTGTTAAATCTGAAATTACTGTTGCCTTGCTAGGTTTTAATCCATAAAAAGGCAATTTCTTATGTTTCCATGAAAAATAACTCCCAGAAAGTGTTCGCTAACTAGAAAGCCTTCCTAACCTCGGCTTTTGTGGGCGTCTGAGCTCTGTTCCCCAGTTCAGTACAATCCATGTGCTTGGCCTTTATTTTATAATCGAAGACGATTCAAATCTTAAGTTCACTGCTATAAATGTAGTGGGTAACTGAGGGCAGGGGACAAATACTGACTCCAGGACCTACAGAGTGTATGGGAGGCTGAGGAGGGAGGAGGTATGGCCTGCTTTATCAAACTTTGATTCTTTTAGCTACAAAATCTTGTATATAGAAAAATATTTTCAGTTACGTGATGCTGTCTCAAGCTACCTGCCCCGGTTTTTGTCCCATCTCCTAAGGTTTGTACGTCACCCTATTTGTAACCCAAGGGCATGAGCAATACTGATTTGACTTCTTCAAGTCACAAAAATATTTCAACTATGCATCACGAAGCATAAGCTGGAAGCCCCCAGGTTCTCCGAGCAGCGCCGTGTACATTGTGCCCAAAGATGTAATTGGTTTTAGCCTACTAAAAGGTTACCCAAAAACAAAAGAAGGGGCAGGGACACACCTGAAATTCCAGCACTTGGGAGGAAGGAGGATCATTTCAAGGTCTTTTCCTCCACGGGGAGTTAATTCTTACAAAATTTAAAGATTCTTGGCATCTGCGAGTCTAAGAATTCATTCAGAAATCTGTACCGGTGGGGTTTGTTTTGTTTGCACCCTAATCTACTCTGTCTCCCCCTACAATTAATGCTCATGATATGAGAAATGATAACAGATATGCATGCTTATGAAACCGACTCAAATGAGCAAAAGTGCTCAAAACAAACAAACAAAACGAAACAAAGAACAACCACTAATTCCTGGAGATACTGTCAATAAGTATTTACTTTCCAAATTTCCCTTTACTGTATAGAAGCTTGCACAGCAATAGAAAATATTATACATACTATTGTATTAAATATACTTCTTTATGATGTATCTCCCTTTAGTGTGTCACATGATTTTACAAATTTTCATGGCCACCATTGCTGTCCTCCCTTCTGTGTCCCATTGTGTGGATCCTCTGGGATTGACTAGAATGATGGCCCATGGATGGGTATCAGCTTGTATACGACTAAGTCTGATAGAGACCTATCTTCTTTTTTAACTGCAGGTTGTTCTCCAAACAGAGACACACAGAAGGATCTTAGCTGTTCATCTCTCAGGTCTGCATTGAAGATAAACTCTGAGGACTATCATTTGTCCAAGGTCTTTGCGTCAATCAAAAGGAAGGGACAAAACAGAGATGCAATCTTTCCAACTCTAGCAGAGTGAAGTGGACAGAGGGCAGCCTGTGGGCAGAAGCCTGATCTACTCGGTCTTCCACTTCCATAAACAGGGGAGCCAGGAAGCTGCCCTCTCTTCCTTCCCTTTGTTTCTTTCAAAAATATTTAGAAGCGCATAGATAAAGAGCACATGTCCTTGCTTTGTTAACCAGCCTGCTTTCTCTCCTAGACACTTTATTAGATGCCATAACAAACTAACATACAAACAGTGTTTGTAGTTTTCCAATCCAGAGTGAAGAATGTTCAGAGAGGTCCAGGCCATGAGTCATCCTCCCCCTCGTTTGGGATAAATAAACCTCTGAGAAGGCAACTGTCCAACTAGAGCACTTTACAGATGCCAGGAAAACGGGCCAAACCTTCATTCAAGTGAAATCCAACACTTGAGTCAGACTTGTCCTACATGGTCAACAAGAGGCCCGAGGCATGTGTATTCAAGGCCATCTGCTTGTGGTCTTTAGTTTCTGTTTGATAGGTTGGGGATGAAAACCAGATTCTTGTGCACAGTAGGCACTCACCCTACCGTTGAGGTAGCAAAGACCCCGGCATTTTGCTTTCCACACACAGAATCCTCACCCATGTATGCTGCCCAGTGGAGAGCACGCCGGTCCTTCTTGTCAAATGCATTGATGTTTGCCCCTTTGGCCAAGAGTAAATTGACCATCTGAAAGATAACAAACAATGAAATCAGGTGTCCCCTCCAATGATGATGTCTCCTTGTTGCTCGCAGGTGAGCTAAACCAAGCTAGTATCACGTCTAACGGCAGCTCAAGAATTCAGACTAGGAAGACAGTCTAAGAAGACAGGCCCCACTGCTCAGGTCAAGGGAGAAGACTGAAATGACAATTGACTGTTTTAACTCATTATGGTCTGAATTTGAGACTGGATATTACTGCCCAGGCAACATACACCTACTACTCACTCCCATATTCTCATAAAGTCTCAAACAGTGGTTCCATCTGTGGCTAAGAGGGTCTAAGTAGTGTGTCCCAGTTCCCAGTGATGAGAACACTTACCTCCATGTGTCCGTTCAGAGCCGCATGGTGCAAGGCTGTGCGCCCCCCTCTGTCAGAGACATTGACACTGCTCAGGAGTGGAATGATCACTTCTGCACACTTGACAGCCTTATTGGCTGCTGCCACATGGAGGGGGGTCTGCCAATTCTTGTCCCTTGCATTGACATCAGCCGAGTGTTTAATCAATACTTGCACTGCCTCCTACAACAAAAGCAGTTTGCAAGATCACTGACCAATGCCCACTCAATACTTCCTATGGGTAAGGTGTTTCTCTGGACACAGGGACTGTAGTGAGAAAGGAAAGATTGCTGCCCTCCCAGGCCAGCTGTGGACAAGCCAAGTCATATGAGGATATCTGAAGAGTAACGCAGAATGAGGCATCGCTCTATCTCCTTCTTTCAGGTCAAGAGCCAGGCCCCCATCTAAAATTAGCTTCACCTTCTAAAGACACAGTTTTCTGATGAGGTATCCTTGGATCACCTGAGAGTAGTCATGTGTGGATGTGCGTATCAGGTAAAAGATCTATAGAAAAATCTTCTACAAAAAAAAGTCCTCTAAAATGAGAGGAGTCTTGGAATAAATAAGCCACAAACTCCCAAAGCCCTTCAAACATTCTTGAACCACGTTTTGAATCTCGGTTCTCTGTGCCAACCTGTAACACGTGACCTTCCATCTTGTGCGATCAATATGCAGTCAAAGGGAGTAATTAATGACTGTCTCAGTTTAAAGCTGTAATAAAATGATTCCAACTTTTCCATTACAATTTGTAAACCTTTTTTGTTTTGGTTTGGTTTTCCATTTGTTTGTTTTGAAACAAGATCTCAGAAAGTTGTCCCAGGATGGCTTGGAACTCACAATGCAACCCAGATTGTCCCTAAACTCATGATCCTCCCATCTGAGCCTCCTGTGTGATGATACTATGGGTGTGTACCACCAAGACTGGCTACACTGAGCAACTCCTTTGCTGGTCTTTTCCTTATATATATACAACTGTTTGGACTTTTGAATTTGATTTCTTTTCTTTGACCCAATCACTTTATCCATTTCTTCACCTATAACTTTCAGCTCTACCTATACTATATAGAATCAAGATATCTGGGCCCACCCAAGACTATTAGACTTCAGCATTTCTTTATGCCTTCTGTTCAGTCAAGTGACTTATACAGTTCCTTTCAAGAAGAAAATATCTACTGATTGCTTCTCTCTTCCTCCAGAGACTCCCCTAGGATTCATTAGTAGTATTATTCAAGGATGTCTTGTCATTATATCAGTAAGCTGGTGAAAGGCATCGGTACCACACTATTGCTACTCTTCATGAACCAAGAGGCTATTTTTAGGAACCTCAATCACCATAGGCTAGATATCCAAACTACTTTACCGTATGAATGTATAATAGTATATCCCAGATAATTGATTTGAACTCAGCAAAATCAACATTTTGAGCCTAGATGTAAATGTTTATAAAAGAAATATTCTGAGTCAGAAGTAGCAATATATTGAGATAAACAGCTAATGTGGACAGTAAATTGTGAGTAAAAAGAAATTACAGAAACCTATCATACAATTGAAATGAGTAGTACAGTAACTTTGGGAACCTCTTCTAGATGATCCAAGTAAAATTCAGGAATGGCTGGGACCCAAACACATAAAGCCTAGATGTACACTGCCTACCCTCAGAAAGACTGAAAACACTATTACTCAATATTCCATGAGCCCATTTTAGAGTAAAACATAAATATGTATTTTTTTACATTTATTTATACGTGCGAGTACAAGTCATTACAGTCAGTTCTCTATTTCTACCGTGTGTGTCATAGAAATTGAACTTCAGTCTTTAGACTTAATGGCGAGGACCTTTACCTGCTGAGCCATCTCACAGGCCCCACACGCACTGTTGATGTTCACCTGTACATGAAACATTGCTAGAACTACAAAGATCAAAAGAAACTAATTTGTCTCTAGCCTAAGAATGATTGAAAGAACGAAAATAAACAGCACATTTAAATCATAGCTAAAAGATAAATTATAATTAATATTGTAGAATAAGAAGACACTTTAATCTGCTTTGGTTTGGTAAGTTCTGGTCTATTTGAATGCAGCGACAGTCTATTGTGATATGTGAAGTTAGTCTGGGACTCTCCACTTGTAGCTGATATTTACCTCCCTTACATAGGGAAACCCTCATGTGAGAACGGGGTTTCTACAATACTGAAGAATCCAGGCTCGCCCTACCCTCTCATCCGTTCCCTCTGACTGCACCTCAGTGCACAGTAATGGCTGAAAGTGCACTTACAGATTCTATTGTGTACCTTTAAACTAAGAGTCCTAAAAGTCCCCAGATCTAGTGGCACATAGAACTGTAATCTCAGCTATTCAGAAGCAAAGGCAAAGGGATTACAGTTTGAGCTACAGACTGAGCTTAAGGCCAGCCCAGGTAATTTGGTAAGACACTGACTTAATAAGAAAAGTCAAAGGGGGATTTGGGATCATGGTAGTTTAAATAAAAAAATGTTCCCATAGGTTCATAGGGATTGACACTGTTAGGAGGTGTGGCCTTGTTGGAATAGGTATACCATTATTGGAGGAAGTGTGTGACTAGGGATGGGCTTTGAAGTCTCAGATACTCAAGTCAGGACTACTGAGAATGTCTCTTCTTGCCGCCTGCAGATCCAGATGCAGAACTCTCAGACACTTCTCCACTACAACTGCTCACAACCACCGTGCTTCCTGCCATGACGGTAAAGGACCAAACCTCTGAACTGTAAGAAATCCCCAATTAAATGTTACCCTTTATAAGAGGGGGTCATAGGGTCTCTTCACAGCAATATAGCTGAGTAACACAGGAAGATAGCTTGTTGACAGAACGCTTGTCTAGAGTATGAGGCCCTAGGCTCAATCTCCAGTATTGGGGGATGAAGGAAGAGGATCATGCAAGGTACCCAAGGACCAGAGATAACAACAGTTACAGAGCGAGTATAGCCCCAGCACTGAAGCATCTTACAGCTCTAGGGAAAGCTTTACACCATTGGTATTTGGGGGTAAAAAGCAGCGACAGGTTTAATAAGATCTCGCAAGACCATGGCCAAGGCAGAATAAAAACCATTAGAAGACCATTACCTTCATGGTTGTACAAGCGAAAGATTAATAAAATATCCCACCCTGGACATACAAGCTATTTCATGTATCTATAACTTAAATATGAAGGAGATACATTATTTTGAAGATGTATGCCACAAAAATGTTTTGCAGATATAGGACATAAAATGGTAGCATCCATTTCTCGCAGTCACAGCAAAGCAATAACACACACAGTTACTTGAACGTCACCGCCGCAGTTCAGTGTTGTTTCACGGTGCTTGTGTGGGTTCTTGCTTCTGTTAAGTGTTATGTGAATTTAGAATAAACAAAATAAAATACGCAAGATCATTTCACAAACTTATTCTGTTGGGAGATAAAACTAGAGGATTCATGAGAAATTTATAATTGAAAGTTAGTAAAATATCTTTTTTTTCTCTTGGTGCTGGAGATCAAACACAGAGTTCTGTATAATAGATGCCTATTCTATCAACCTCAATATTCTCAGCATAAAATGTGTGATTACTAACGTAATGCAGAGGAGATAAGACATAGTCTAGATACATCTAAATAAATGGTTAAGAATAGGTCACAATTTATTCAAAGCAATATGCTAGGCAAAGATCATACAGAGTTATGTGCAAGTAACATTTACATATAAATAAATGCTTTTGTTTGGGAGGCTAGAAGATCTTGATTTCAAGGCCTGTGCTGTAATTAGTATCTTTGAAGTATTTTGACCATATACATATTGTGTTTTGTTTTTATAAAGACTATTTGAGGGGGTGTCACCTTTCAAAGTATCCATGCCTTTTTCACATTATCACAACTGAGCTGAGAAGCTGAGATAAGGAAATACTGTGGAGGAATCTTAATCCAGCAACAAGGCTGCTTTGATCATATCCAAGGACCTTCTAGGTCTGTGTGATCCAGCTGGACCACCGACAGGTCCTTAGTACACACTTTTAATCCCTCCAGCAGAAATCCTTTAGTATACATCTTTAATCCCAAACAGTGCCATCTAATAGCACAGCAGACAAAGTAACAAATCAGAGAAAGATCTGACAAAATGAGTCAGAGACAGGATACACCCAACACTCAGGAGAAAAGCTATTCAAGAGCAGCACAGAGAGAGAAAGTCCATTGGGAGTCAGCGCAGTGAATGGTGTGGGGTTTAGTTCATTCATGAGTCTATGCAGTTCAGTGTAAGTCACCAGAGGTAGAGGAAGCCAGACAATGAGAAGGAGCCAGAAGGTTAGAACAAATTGCCAGAGTTAGTTGATCCCAAGCAGAGCAATCCAGTGAGAAGCTGAGAGAAGCCAGATTGAATCAGTCAGCTTGGAGAAGAGTTTGAGGCAGATGAACTAGCCAGCCAGAGCTCAAGGAACTAACAAGGGTGAACTTATTCAGCAGTAAGACTCCAAGACAACTACATCGGGTGAATAAAAGTTACTTTTACAAAGTACAAAGGTAAACATGCTATCTATCCCTTTGCACAAAAGTGTACAGACCTCAGAATAGCACTTGATTGAATTATCAGAAGCTGAAAACCATCAAGGCTGATTAAAGTTTTATTTGCTGGGAAATGTTGCTTATACTTAAGGTACCTCCTGAGGAAGAAGCTGTGCTGAAAGTCAGAGGCTTCCGTATTAAGCAAGGCCCTGGCTATGCAGTGAATGGTCAGTTGTGAATTTGATGCAGAATGTACAGAGCTTCAGTGTTTTGCACAGTGAATAAAAAGTCCTAGTGTGCACCAGGGACCAAGACGTGAGGATGTAAGCCATGTGTGCCGGGGAGAGGTAGACACGAGCACCTCAGAGCAAGCTTTCAAAAGCAGACACGTTAACTCGACAAATGCAAAGAATAGAAGCAGCAATCCAAATCTCCCTGAATCTTTGAAATCACCAAGAGAATGCTAGACTTATACAAGATGGGGCATGTGGTCCTTATATAATCTTTAGCAGCTCTGAATCCAAGGTGATGATGACTGACACTGGGCTGAAGTTCAAGAGTTCAAGTTTATTATCAGCCAGGGTTAATTTACTGGGCAGGGTATCTGGTTCCTGTGAACCTTTCCCATGTGACAGCAAATGTCACCACACTGGCCTTTCATGCCCAGCTCTTACAGATCAGGGATACCTTAAAGAGCTGTGACTTTTATTTTTCTCTCTGCTTTTGTTACATGCTTGTCCTCTACCGTTCTCCATTTTCATATTTATATGTTTTTACTTCATGATTCCACTTTCCTAATGTAAAAGGGCTCTATCAAGAAATAAACAGCATATAAAGGGGTTCTTAATTTCTAAAATTTACTTTTTAAAACATGAAAATATCCGCAACACAGCTCTTGCACCTAAGACTCAAGGAACATTCCAGAAGAAGAGGCAGAAAGATTGTAAGAGGCAGGTCAGGAAATTTACTGTGGGGCTGTGTCTTCTACGAATATCAGAAACTACACTCAAAGTTTTACCAACTTGACTGCCCAAATGTGAGTTGAGCAATAATAGATATGCTAAAGAGGACAGGGAAAATTCCATGACCTGCACGAAGAACCACAGGCAACCAAGGAATTCTGGGAATGGGAGAAATAGTCTTCCCCAAGGGAAAGCACATCAACCCGTTATCCAATACCAAATGGTCAGCCCCTACAAGTAACATTATAAAAACTGAGTAAGTAGTAATTATACTTAATTATTTATATTTATATATTTTATGCATATATATGTATATATATACATATACATACATATATATATATATATATATATATATATATATATATACCCAGAGAAGAAAGGGAAAAGGTAAATGATGAAAATATATTTCAATCTCAAAACTTAAAATAGTATTTTTTTAAAAACCATAAGAACATACTAGTTTAAGATGATTTGAGGGCTGGGAGCATACCTTAAAGATAGAGCACTTGCCCATCATGCACAAGACCCTAGAACGAATGACCAGTATAAAACAACAACAACAAAGACTGTGGCATTGAATTCACGAACATACTAAATGGAGCAGGCCGAGTGGTCCCCTGAGATGACCCTTTCCATTCATAGACAGTCACAGTTCATCGGCAGATGGCTGAAGGTCAGGCTGACGACCCATCAGCAGGCTGACTGGGAGTTATAACCATTTCTAACAGACTCAGATGAGCTCAGCTAAGTAAGTATCCTGGCATAAATATATCCAAATGGTAATTCTCCTTAGCTACTTACAATTTTAAGCTGTAGCTTATCCTTCCAAATTGGCTTAATATATTTAATAGAAATCTAATATAATATTCAGACCACACCAAATCTTTGCTCTAAAGAAGATTTTGATTTTGATTTTAAAGCTATGTTCCTATTAGAAGCATTTCAACATCAGGAGTGCATTAACTTCGTTTTGTGAAGAAATAATTTTATGGCTACTTTAGGAGACTAATTTTTTTAAATCAAAGATGATTTTTTCCTTATATTTTAATACTGGCTAAAACTTAATGTCTATGAGTTTCCTAATGTAAACATGCAAGGTGAAGAAGAAATTAGCAGGAGGAGGGAAGCCAGTACATTCTGGACTAAGAAAAGATACTTGTGCCTTATCAACTATATGTAGTAAGGGTCTAGTTTTTTTTTTAATTTTTTATTAGATATATTTCTTTACTTACATTTTAAATGTTATTCCCCTTCCCAGTTTCCTGTCCATAAACCCCCATTCCCCTCCCCTCCCCCATACGGGTATTCCCCCATACATCCCCCTTACTGCCCCCTCCCATATTCCCTTGCACTGGGAGTCCAAACTTGGTAAGACCAAGGGCTTTCCCTTCCACTGGTGCCCCAAAAAGGCGATTCTCTGCTACATATGCATTTGGAGCCCTAGGTCAGTCCATATTTAGTCTTTGGGTAGTGTTTTAGTCCCTGGAAGCTCTGGTTGGTTGGCATTGTTGTTCTTATGGGGTTGCAAGCTCCTTCAACTCTTTAAGTCCTTCCTCTAATTCCCCCCAAGGGGGTCCTGTTCTCAGTTCAGTGATTTGCTGCTAGCATTGACCTCTGCATTAGATATGCTCTGGATGTGTCTCTCAGGAGAGATCTATATCCGGTCCCTTTCAGCATGCATCTTTTAGCTTCATCAATCTTATCTAGTTTTGATGGCTGTATATTTACAGACTATATGTGGGGCAGGCTCTGAATGGCCATTCCTTGAGTTGCTGCTCTAAACTTTGCTTCCATAGCCCCTCCTATGGATATTTCCCCCTTTTAAGAAGGAGTGGGAACATCCACATTTTGGTCATCCTTCTTTTTGAGCTTCCTGTGGTCTGTGGATTGCATCTTGGGTAATTCAAGCTTTTGGGCTAGTATCCACTTATCAATGAGTGCATACCAAGTATGTTTTTCTGTGATTGGGTTACATCACGCAGGATGATATTTTCCAGTTCATTCCATTTGCCTATGAATTTCATGAAGTCATTGTTTTTTGATAGCTGATTAGTACTCCATTGTGTAGATGTACCACATTTCCTGAATCCATTCCTCTGTTGAAGGGCATCTGGGTTCTTTCCAGCTTCTGGTTATTATAAATAAGGCTGCTATAAATATAGTGGAGCATGTGTCTTTGTTGTATGTTGGAGCATCTTTTGGGTATATGCCCAGGAGAGGTATAGCTCAGTCCTTAGGTAGTGAAATGTCCAATTTTCTGAGGAACCTCCAGACTGATTTCCAGAGTGGTTGAACCAGTTTGCAATCCCACCAACAATGGAGGAGTGTTCCTTTCTTCACATCTTCGCCAGCATTTGCTGTCACCTGAGGTATTTTATAATATTTGGGACTATTATGAAGGGTGTCATTTCCCTAATTTTTTTCTCAGCTTGTTTCTCTTTTGTGTAGAGGAAGGCTATTATTGATTTATTTGAGTTAATTTTATACCCAGCCATTTTGCTGAAGGTGTTGATCAGGTTTAGTAGTTCTCTGGTGGAACTTTTGGGATCACTTAAATATACTATCATATCATTTGCAAATAGTGATATTTTGACTTCTTCCTTTCCAATCTGTATCCCTTTGATCTCCTTTTGTTGTCTGATTGCTTTGGCTAGGACTTCAAGAACTATATAGAATAAGAAGGGAGAGAGTGGGCAGCCTTGTCTAGTCCTTGATTTTAGTGGGATTGCTTCAAGTTTCTCTCCATTTAGTTTAATGTTAGCTACTGGTTTGCTGTATATGGCTTTTACTATGTTTAGGTATGGGCAACCAGAAGGGCCTGCCCCAGAGTGTCTACTTTTTTAACAAGTACATTTTCAGCTAAGTGTTATGGTGTAACACACCATAATCCCAGCTCTCAGAAGCCGAACCATCACAAATTCAAGACCAGCATGGTTCCCAGTCTTAAAAAAAAATTTATTATTATTTCCAATGCTTCACAACCCAGAATCTGTATAAAATACAGCTGAAAGCAATTAGAATGAAATGATAAAGGAAAAATATTGACTTATTGTTAAATCTAAGAGGTAGGGAATCTTTCCTTTGTGCATCATTTTTTTTCCCTTTTTCTTTTCCTTTTGCTTATTTGTCTGGTTTTACCGAGGTGTGGCTCCCTGTGCAACATAGGCTGTTCTTCAAGTCAAGATCCACTGGTCTCAGACTCCTGAATTACAAGGACAAATCACCATGCCTGGGTATGAAGTTATCCAATTTCTTCCAAAATTTCTGGAAGTTCACAGGTAGATCATAGTGCTGGGCTAGTGATCCCAGGGCACAGGCCACAACAGGCCATGTTCTTAAAGCTCTTTTTTCTCTTTTAATGAACAAACACTAGGGAGGATCCTACTATTTCTCCTGAATGAAGGCTCCAACCATGTTAGTAATCAGTCTTATGGCTGGAGGCCTTGTTGGACAATGCCCTGTGGCAGGCTGCCCTGCAGAAGATGCAGATGGGGGTTGGAGGGTGGTGGTCGGGTGGATGCCATGAGTCACCTGATTTCTACTTTTTATGGGTCTCTGTCTTTATATAACCTGTCCATCCTCTGGATGAGGAAATGCATACACCGCAGTACATAGGAAAGATGAGGAGAAGCTGCACATCTTAAAACTACCACCTCCACTACTGCTTTTTTGCTCTCACATGTGCACTGCACTTACCTTGGCCACAAAGCAACTGTGGAGAAGTGAGGCTTAGAAGTAGACACAGTTTCTGCAGGTGTAAGCAATGTCAAGTTTAATGAATTATAATTCACTTCAGACCAGGCTCTAGGACTTAAGACAACGTTCCGTATTCTACTCAGAGCTTAGCTGGTGCCTTGCGTGCACTGTATATTCAGTAACTTTGGTTGGCATAAATGCAGGAACACAACTGGCACTAATGTGCTGTGCGCTAATGTTCCTGAGGCTACACATGAATCCTGAAGGCTTAGACTGTATTACTGTGATCCTCTGGGGGCTTTTATCCCGTACTGATTATAGCATTCTCATGTTTGGTAAGAACTGTATAAGTTGGTGCTCAACCAATTTGCTCAATTAATGGGATTATTCTTCTAGAAGTGTCTGATATCAACCTAAACTACCCACTACTGCTGTAATTAGTATTCAGTTATACTCATCCTATAACCTAGCAATACAAAGGTGCTCACTGAAGACTTGGGAATAGAAGAACACTCTCTGGGAACTATTTCACGAAACCTTGGTTTTTGAATGTTAGGAAACACAAATACAAAAGTGTTTGTACTGAGCTGGAGATCTCCCTACTGGCTAGTTTTCACAGTGCTGGAAGATGCTATGCATGGGGGCTGAGGGAGAAAAGGCATCAACAATCTTACCGAGCTGTGAACCCTAGGGACTATGTACACCAACCTGCCAGGCAAAATGTACCCATTTGCACTGTAGCGGCATGGCAGTTATGGAGGTAACCCAGCATCTCCCTGATTGGGCTGGAGACACACTTCTGACCTCCATAGTTGGTACTGTAAATCCTATTCAAAAGTCCATGGTGCTGGGTGTGTCGAGGGAAATTCCCTCCTGTTGTTTAACCCAGTTAACAAAGTGCAGAACCACCTTCAAAGTGGGTATTTACACACACAGCGGCCACTCTCAGCACCAGAGAGGTCTCTTTCCAGGGGTCTGCAGTAAGTGCAGAGACTCATGGCTAACAGGGTGCCGAGAATAATGGTGGTTGGGTAATCACCCTTAAACTTAAGTATTTATACTCTCACCCCTGCAAGGCTCAGAGGCATCATGGAAGCTGAGTTGGAAGGAATATAAGCCCCAGAAGACGGGCTGCAAGCTGCCATCTTCTGGGCAATACCTGATCATCACAAACCCTCAACAACTGACTACACTAGCCCTGCCCCAGAATGGGCTCAGACATGACCCAGACACGAACGGTTCGCTGCTAAAGTCTATTCAACTGACAGATTCAAGGAAAGAGGGTGTCTTTGCCTTCACTCACGTGCCCACTGGTACTCCACCAAGCTCCAGTGGAAAGTTCCAAGCCCATGGTTACACAGATGACTTTTGTTAGAGTAATGGGTCTCAAAGGAGACCAAACATATGGGAAATGGACAAATAGGGAGACACCTCATAAAGGCCAGAGGACGATTGTTTGAAGGCAGGGGAAGACCGTAAAGCTTCTAAATAACTGACTTAAGATAGCATAGGAATTTCTCTAAAAGTATTACCGATATCCAGTCTTAGGTTTCCAACGATGTTAGCGTCTCAGAGATTAAAGCAGATTAATGCTCTGAAGGTCCTTAGCGTATGGTGACTGCTCAATAAACTCTCAGAATAGCAACATTTAGAAAAACACAATGTCCTCAACCCAACACCCCCAAATGAGGATGCAAACTTTAACTTTCTAACCCAAACATAGTTTTTAGAACAGGGAAGTGGGAAGTCCAGCAAGTCCCCTTCAGTGCTGCCCAGCCCACCACAGCAGAAGGAAGGCATGTCTGATGCACATTCATACGCAGGTCCGAAACATCACAATCCCTCAGGTCAAGCTGTGCACAAAACAACACACACAGCCACACAACACAGCTGACAGTGCATCTACCCATTGGGCCTCAACAAGCAAGTGTTAGGCCCTTCTATGTTCAACTCTAGGCTTGCATGTACTTAATTCTGTTCCTCACAGGTACGCTATTCCAGAAAGCAGATCAAAGCAGCAAGAGGAATACACTGGGCAGAGGAAACCATATGAAACTGTTCACATATTCAGAATACTCTCTCCAGCGGCCTCAAGTCTTTCTAATCTCTGTTGGCTACTGTTACAAAAAACACGTTTCTCTGATATTTAAGTTAAAGTCTCTGTTTCTCCGCCACCTTGGGTAAAGTCAGCAAAAATGGAAGATGGGACCAGTGGGACATTAGGTGGCAGGTAGTGCTGTTTGGTTCCGAATTGTTTTGATCCCAGGATACTCAAATATGTCAGGTGACAAGGTGGGGGGAGTACTTTAGAGTTTAAAAGCTTTTCAACAAAGAAAGTATTTTTACTACACACTCATTAACAACCTCAGTCTGAAGAATGGATGGATGTATCAGCTCATACCAAAACCCAGCATCCTCTTTAGCAAGTGCTAATAAGACAAAAACAAAAACAAACAAACAAAAAACCCAACAATCCAAACTCCCTCTTCCTTTTCATTAGACCTACTTCTCTTTCTCCCAACTTTTAATAAAGAGGCATAAAAGAATAGCAAGAGGACCTAATTCAAAAGAAAAAATGAACCTGAATTTAGGGCTTCCACAGCATCATGACAACCCAAGTTATGATGTTCAGTGCATAATCAACCCTAACGACAGACTCAGAGACTCTAGTCTTCATTAGAAATCGGTCATCTGTGGAAGATACTACAAAGGCATCATCTTTTGTGAGTTTACACTTAGTTCCTCCCTGGCCAGAGCCATCCGCAAGCAGTTTTTTCTTTCTACCCAGAAAACCTGCAGAGGTTGCTGGCTAGTTGAGGAAGCAACAAGTCCATTCATAGACACGGAAATCTAAAAACTGCACACTCCACCATCGGCTGGCTCGGGCAAACATCAAGACGCAGTAACAGCGGAAGGTGTCTGAGGGCAAATGGACGGTTTAAGGATCTAAGCTTTTGTACTTTTATAAGGGTGATCACTTAACAAGGTCATGGCTACTGCGACCATGTAGTGTGTGTCCTTCCCTCCACTAAGGCTGGGGACCATGCAGCCTTTGTGGCTGTATATTATTTGCTTTTTAGCTTTATCAGCATGAACAGTACCTCATATAGAGAAAGTATCTAAATTCTTTTAACTAAGATCTCATTCTTGGTAAAGAAGAAAAGACTATGTGTTCACATATTTTTAAAGACATTAAATTTACTAAGGATTTAGCCTCTGAGGTACTCCCAGATGAAGAAGCTGGTCCCTTGAGGCTGGTCTTCCTATCTGAGTAGTCACTGTGCTGTTTTCCCAGGTAAAACAGAAATACAACATAGAGCCCTCACAGGAACTCCCTAGTGCCTGAGCAAAGGTAGCTCAGAATTCTTTACCTCCTTCCTTCCATACGGGCTGCTTGGGAAGAGAAGATGCCAAGGCACTTTTAAAAACGACTGCAAATACCAAGCACACCGAGGAAGATAATAAGCGCTGAGCTGCCACATTCTACATAGATTCTGAAATTCCCAGAGAGCTGCCAAAGAGGGGACTTACAAGGCGTTTTTCTACCAAGGACTGACTTCGCACTACTCTCTCCGTCCCAGGAACCTCCACTTCCCTTCGGTTCACTCCCCCTGCCTCTTCTCTTCTCCAACTCGGATGCCCTGTTTCGCCCCTCCCACCTCGTGGCTTGCTGGGTCCCCGTTTATCTTTTAAGGACTCAATGCAAAGAACGCTTTTTCCACAGGCAGGAAAAGGTATTGGGCTAAACGGGGAGATCACTCACTTCACTTCTGGAAGCAACAGCCCGGTGCAGTGGGGTCAGCCACATGTTGTCCTTGGCGTTTACGCGAGCTCCTGCAACCAAACAGCACAGGTTAGGGCCACAACGGAGTCAAGGGCCGCCTGCTGCCCTACAGCCAGCAGATCTTGTCTTTGAATCGGTTATAGTTTGTCAAGATTTTACATGGGATGAAGGGGTCAATAGAATTCTGTCTCACCCTGGAATCCCAATTAGCCCTCTAGTACTAACCAGGCATTTTGATACGAGGAGCCACAGTGCATGGACAGGAGCATGCGCAGATTGTTCACAACTTCTTCTTTGGAGCAGATAGGCAGATTTAAGCCCACAACTGGCTCTCACTGAGAAACATGACCCATGCTCAGTTCACTGAAGCACAGGATAGGAATGAGAGCTACACATGAATGGACTCCCGGAAAAAAAGAATACACCTTGTTCGCTTGTCATTTCCAAAACTTCCCAATGAGAGCAAGACTATCAAAGATACATCTGAGCAATGGAAACACCCTATATAAGTCTTTGGTTCAGGGTTTTGATAAATCCTCCTGTCAACATGTGGTGGTTTGAATATGCTTGGCGTAGGGAGTGGCACTATTTGAAGGTGTGACATTGTTGGAGTGTGGCTGTGTTGAAGTAGGTATGGCCTTCTTGGAGTAGGTGTGGCCTTGTTGGAGGAAATGTGTCACTGGGGATGGGGGTGGGGCTTTAAGACCCTCACCCCAGCTGCCTGGAAGCCAGTATTCTGCCAGCAGCCTTTAGATGAAGATGTAGAACTCTCAGCTCCTCCTGCACCATGCCTGCCTGGATGCTGCCATGCTCCCACCTTGATGATAATAGACTGATCCTCTGAACCTGTAAGCCAGCCCCAGTTAAATGTTGTCCTTATAAGAGTTGCCTTGGTCATGGTGTCTGTTCACAGCAGTAAAACCCTAACTATGACACAGCTTGAGACTATTTCATAAAAGTGCTGTGAACAGGAAGTGGGAGAAGGTATCTATGGATGCAGGGAGAGGCACCCATTTAGGTCTTAGGATAGTGACGAAGCTCATGATGGTGGAGTAGAGGCATGAATAAAAGAAACTAAAAGGGCAAGGAAAAGGAAGAAAAGAGTAGACAACCTGTGGATAAGAGCTGAGGAAGTAAGTCAGGCAGAAGCAGAGGTTAAACACAGAACCTTCTAGAAGGGTATCAGGAGACTTCCATAGGTAAGAGTGAGCTACTATTTAACCATAGACTTAAAGGAATAATGAAGCATAGAACCGATAGTATTTTTAACTAGGAACAAGTACCATCAACAGCATTCATCCCAGAAAACAGCTTAATCCTCAAACAAAGGGGAACCCACCCCACCCCTGCATGGAGACCACAATAGAACGAGAATCTCTGAGCTAAATGCTCTGAAGTGAAGTGGGTTGGACAGACAGTGAGGTTGATGGACAAAGCCTGGAATTTGTATTTCAATGTCAGCAGCCCCTGTTCCAAGGACTCAAAGCTTCTAAACTGTAGAATAAGGCTAACCACATACCAACCAATACTTCCCTGCTCGTTTTCCTGGGTGCTTGGAGAGGGATGGGAGGTCACTTCACATATCTCAAAGCACCAGAAAATTAGTAGCCGTTCTTATTTCAAAGTCACCTCAATATCTCATCCACCCCTGTCTATGGCTAAGATTTTCAATGGCTGTGAAAATTATGGTTCAACACAAAGAACTATCAACTATGAAATAACAAATATGCATATTCGTTTAAGTTTTCACTTACACTTTTAAAATTTATTTTATGTATGGAAGTGTATGCATGCTTAGTACCCCAGAGGTCAAAATTCCACAACCCCTGGAACTGGAAACACTGCTGGTTGTGAACCAACCTGTGGGTGCTGGGAGCCACCTAGATCTTCTGCAAGAGCCAACAAGGGCTCTAAACTGCTGACTCATCTCTCCAGGCTCCAAATGCACACTTTTTAATTTTAGTTTTCTTTACTTTTATCTGCGCGTATACTTCCCACTAGGTTTTTGGAATCTGGACCTAAGACTTAAGATTGTCAGCCTTGGGGTTCGGTGGTCGATATCTTAACCTGCCAAGTCTTCCTGCTGGCCTCATAGGCACATTCTTCTTCTTCCCTTTAAAGAAGAGAGTGTGAATGGAGTGTGAGTGTGTGTGTGTGTGTGTGTGTGTGTGTGTGTGAGTGTGTGTGTGTGTGCGCACATGCGTGTACCATATGTGTGGGAGTGCACAGAGGACAAAAGAGTGTGTAGATCTTCTGGAGGTGTAATTACAGGGGGTTGTGAGTCACCTCATGTGAGTGCTGGGAACCAAACTCAGGTCTGGGCTAAAGAAACCCAGATGTGATTAAAAGAAAACAAAAATTTGGTGAATTTTACAATAAAAACCCATTGATAAAAGGGAAATCTGAGATCTTTTTCCCTAAGTGTTGGTACCAGTGGGGTGCTGGAGTTTAGTGGTTGCTACGCAGCTTTCTGGTTTAGACGAGAAATGGCATTCATCCCTTTAGCTCATAGTGGAACATTCTGGAAGCTTGTCAACCCCTTTAAAATCACCCGCCTTTCCTTATATCTGCATTATATATAAGGTTAGCACACTTAAGCCACACTTCGTAGTTAACTAAGTGCATGGTCATTACTTTCAAAGCTGTTTCTTTGGCACTGAGGTAGCAAATATCAAGCCGCTCTCACGCCATCCTAAGAGCTGGATGCAGGCCTAGTGTTTGCAGTTTGACAGAGTACATTCAATGTTTTCTTTTAGGTTTTTTTGTTTGTTTGTTTGTTTGTTTGGTTGGTTGGTTGGTTGGTTGGTTTTTTTTGTAAACACAAAAAGTTGATGCAAGAAGAATGACCAAATGACAAACATGGAGATGCTAAGAGCTCATGAGGATAAAGACGCGAAGGCAGAGCTGACATACTACCTCATGGTGTCAGCCAAACTGATGGAAATGGTAAAATTGGAGAGTGAGCCATGAGGAAAGGTGTAGAGTAAAGGCAGACTGGGCAGCAGTCATTGAGGACTGCTCCATTCATCTGGGGGAAGGGACAATGACAATATGGCATCACCTATATCATCAGTATGCCGACCACATGTGTCTATGCTATGAACAATTCATTCCTCATGTGCCCTCAAGGAACACATGCGCGCACACACACACTCACTCCCCACACTCACACAATTACACACCACACACACCCACACTCAAATATCACATAGGCACATTCACTCACTCCTCAGAGTCCTACACTCACACACTCACTCAACTCCTTATCTTCATTCACCTACACCACACACACACACACACTCAAATATCACACAGGCACATTCACTCCCTCTCAGACTCATACACTCACACACTCACTCAACTCCTTATATTCATTCACATACACCACACACACAATCACACACACATACTCCTCACACACACACTCACACATGCACACACACCTCATACCCACATACCATACACACAGACACACACACACACACACTCACTCCTCATACTCAACACACACACACACACACTCACTCCTCATACTCATACACACACCACACACTCACATGTTACACACACTCACTCCTTACACTTATACAACCACACCACACACACATTCACATGTCACACACACTCCTCACACTCACATACCACACATGCACACACTCACTCCTCATACTCACACACTCATGCACACCACACAAACACCACACACTCTCACACTCTCTCTCTCTCTCTCTCTCTCTCTCTCTCTCTCTCTCTTTCTCTCTCTCTCTCTCTCTCTCTCTCACACACACACACACACACACACACACACACAGCAAAAAACTCTCCTGAAGTTGTTTGGTTTTGTTTTGTTCTTTGAGATGCAGATTCACTCTTTAGTGCAAGCTGATCTGGAACTCCCTGTGTAGTCCAGGCTGGCCTTGAACTCACCAATCTTCAGATCTCAGCCTTCAAGTCCCAAGGTTACAGGTATGTGCCACCATGTCTGGCTGAGGAGCATGAGCAACTCTGTGTGTGTGTGTGTGTGTGTGTGTGTGTGTGTGTGTTTTCACATAAGTTATATTGTTCTCATACTCAATTTCCTTGTTCCTTTTAACAATATATTTTTTATTTTTATCTATGTTGCCATAGAGTGAGTCAATTCCTTCTCATTGCTACATGTATTCCAATGTAAATATGTCATTTTTCAGACATATTGTTCTTGTTTTGATAGATAATTCAATTATTCCCAATAGCTTTCCAAACCTGCAAACAATGGGCATTCATAAAGTGACTTCTGATGTAAATATGGAGGCATGTGTCTAGGACAGGTAATTAAACATGGACTTCATGTGTTACGGTAACTCACACCTTTTGCTTTGATGGTGTCTAAGCTCTCAATGCATGCGAGTCACACAGTGTCTGAGACTGCTTAGTTTCCCATGTCTTCATCAGGACTTTACATTACCTGCCATCTTACCTATGGCAACTCTGAATTAACACTGGATGACTCGAGGACAGAGAGCACATGTCATATCCAAAAAGGTGTGAAGGTGTGGGGAGAAACTTCTGGAGATGATAGGTAATGTCACTTTTATTACAGCAATGATTTCCTGAGAGCACATGCATATGCCTAAACTCACCAAAGCATGTGTGTGTGTGTGTGTGTGTGTGTGTGTGTGTGTGTGTGCGTGTGTAGTGTAGTATAAATTTAAAAATATTGCAAATCTAATTGGAGGAAAATGCTGTCTCATTTTTTTTAATACTAAGTTTAAATGTTTTCTACTATGTTTATAATATATTTTCTCAGTTCATATTGTCTATTTCCCTCATACAATTTTTGAATGTGCATTTACCTAGTGGCATTTTATTGCTATCACTATTAAATATTGATTATATCTAGTTTTATGCAGATACAAATATGGCTTTCTATATTAAAATGGTCCCAAGGAGGACCTAGCCTGCCAGGTCTGAGACAGTGCAGAGCACCAGCATGGACACTGTCAGGTGCTGGCTCAAAGGTGCTTGAGAAATCGAAAACTCTTGTTAGAATGGAAGAAACTGATCCCTTAGTCCCCCACACATGCCCTCCATTCTGCCACTCGGGCTCCACAGGAGGCTGGGAGCTGCCTGGAAGGCTCCTTTCTCCTCCACTAGCCCTGACAAAAGCAGTGTTGTCTCAGTGCTCCCCTGCCTCTCCATAGCCCTTTCCCCTCCCATCCTCTTCCCCTCCCCCATTCCCCCTGCCTCCCCGTCCCCTTCCTCTCAACACCTTGGAGATTGTTATTTACCTCTCAGGACTGGGTGTCAGATGGTTTGGGTCCTTTGTTGAATATTCATAACTGATTTTTCCAAGGGAAACCCTGTGTTTCCTGCCTGTCAGCACCACTGAAGGACACAGTCTGCAAGGCTAATGATTTAGGAGCAAATGCTCTTTTACCCAAGGACATTACAGTTCTTAATCACAAAAATAAGCATGAAATATACCTGGCTCTCTAGAACAAAAGCTCAGCTAAACATTATCAAGCACAGATCTACCTCCCAATGAGGCAGGGCCTTCCTTTATCTATTACCCTCTGTTTCAGTCCCAGGGAAGCAATCCTTTTTATTAAGATTATTTTTTTAAATGTGAGTACACTGGCACTCTCTTCAGACACACCAAAAGAGGGCATTGGACCCAATTACAGATGGTTGTGAGCCACCATGTGGAGCAGTCCTTTAGTCTGGGGAGTAAAGGAAACTCTGGCATCTTCTCCAGAGGCAAAATTTCTGTTCTTAAGCTTTGTCATCTAGAAATGTAAGGGGAAAAAGAGAAGTGAGGTGATCAGCACCGACTAAATGAGAGACTCTTACTGATCAAAGGCAATCAATTCAGAAGGCGAGTCTGTCCAAAGCCTGGCTAATCCGCGTACTGAGGTGTGACGTATAACTGTAATATAGAACAACTGCATTGCTGTTGGATTTTTCTTCCTGTCAAACTGACCAGATCGTCCTGCAGCTCAGGAGCCACCTTGGAAACATGTGTGATAATGTCATGTGTAGAAACTGCTGCTTGAAGTTGCCGCTAGAGCCAGCTTGCACACTCACCAGACGGCAGCATATTAATTAATTAATATCGTACCAGATCTGTGCCCACCATCAGCTCTGCTTTCTTTAATCGAACTCCTTTACAGATTTAAAAAAAAAATCAAATCCATGCACAAAGAATGAATATCTCTTAGGCATGAAGGGATAAAGGACCATATGCCACCAGTTCTGCAGACAATCGGCACTATAACTAGTAACCATAACTAGGGGGGAAGAAATCACAGGAAATCATTTTGTAAAACTGTCACTTGTTCAGTAATAGATTTTGGTACATGCAGTTGCATTGTATTTTATGTATCTGGGCAGGCATGTAGATGGGGTGTGTGTGTGTGTGTGTGTGTGTGTGTGCGCGCGCGCGAGTGTGAATGTGCGTGTGCATATGTGTGTGTACGTGTGCGTATATGTGTGTGCATATGTGTGTATGTGTGCATATGTGTGCGTATGTGTGCATGTGTGTGTGTACATGTGTGTGTGTATTCGTGCGCGTGTGTGTGTGTGTGTGTATGTGTGTGTGCACGCGTGTGTGCCAGTACACATGAGAATAGGCTACAGGTCAACCTCTGGAATCGTTCCTCAGCATCTGTCCACCCTGTTCTTTGAGACAAGCTCTCTTACTGAGACTCAGGGATAAGCCATTAGATTATCTTGGCTGGCCGGCAGACCTGGGATCCTGCTGTCTCCACTTGTTCAATTCTGGGGTTACAAGCACACACCAATTATTTATATAGCTGCTGAAAATCAAGTGTAGGTTTTACGCTTGCACAGCAAGCGCTTTACTGACTGAGCTACCTCCCCAGACTGTGCTGTTTATTTTGTGCTGAGCAGTGAGACCTGACAAACCCCCACCCTGGAGCATGCGTACATATTTCTTCCTCCAACCCAAGACTCCATCACCCTCATTCGTCCTGAATTTTTCTATAAGATATCCTGCTGTGGCCATTTTCCGGTGGGCCCTCTGCTTTCCTAACCTCAACCCTGACCTCAGTGCTCTACCACTGACTTGTTCCCACTGCCCACTCCCCCCATGCATGCCTTGATCCTGACCTGGCCAGTTCCCCAACAGTAGCTGAGTCAGATGAGGAAATCAAGCCAGAGTGACAGGCAGTGACAAGAAGGCAGAAAGAATCCTCAAGGCCTGTTCATCCCGAAGACATTGCTCTGCCCCCCAACACACAGAGATACTCAGGGTTCTATCTGCCTGGTTACTAGGAGACAACATCAGTAGTAACTTAGTGAGCTTGGGTCTTAGCATGCTCTGAGAGTTTGCCCAGCAGCAGAGAGCACAGCTGTAACAAGCTACCCTGGCAAGGTTAAATTATTTGTGCAACATGGGAATCATTAGCGCCTCATTCATTATGAAATGAGAAAACTGTGTGGTTGGAGTCCCCAAAGCCTCAGCTGCCAGATGAAATCTCAGGACTGAAATCACTGCGGTCGTGTGATATTTCTTGAGGGATATAAAATATAAATTGAATAAAAGTCCTTTCAGGGAAAATGGGAGCTACGTGCACTGCGAAAGTTTGCCTCTGTTGAATAAACAGCTGCAGAACTTTCTCGATTTGATGGGCGGAAGGGGGAGGAGGAGAGAAAATGTCTTTCAAACTGAACCAAAGCTAAATGACAGAAATTAACAAATCAGTAATTCTAGGACCAAATGGGTCCACAAATTAAGATGCACACAACAGCTTCTCCCAATACTCCTGAATCAGCCTCAGGGATGGAAGACAAGGATTCTGTACCACGTGAAGGTGACATGACACCAAGTTTATCACTGGTCCCCTATGGGTGACCCTTGTGATGTAGCATTAAGAGCTTCCCTTTCAAAGCTAAGAGAGGTGGAGCATGAACTCGAGGCCAACTTAACTTGTTCTCAGCTACTCTCCTCACCCATTCTCCTGCCTTTGCCCCCAACGTGTGTGTGTGTGTGTGTGTGTGTGTGTGTGTGTGTGTGTGTGTGTGCATGCGTGTGTGCTCGTGAAGAACTTGCAGAAGATAAAAGGTAGCGTTGGATCCCTGAGAACTGAAATCACAGGCGGTTGCCTGATGTGGATGCTGAAAACTGAACTCAGGCCCTCTGGAATGGTGTTTTGACCCACTGACCCATGTCTGCTGCCTCTGGGGCATGACATCTTTAATAAGTTGAACATCCCTTATCCAAGCTGCCTGAGCCCAGAAATGTTGCAGATTTTTAATTTGGAGGGGAGATTTTTGGTCTATTTGACCCAAGCCTACACACGCCCTTTGCTTCTGCCTCATACATGCCTTAGGCATACTTTAGTGACTCTGCATCTTGACAGTGACTCCTCACATTAGGTCAGGTGTAGGACTCCCACTTGTGGCACCATATGGCATCATGGCAGCACTTGGAACACTTTGGACTTTAGACTTTTGGATAAGGGAATGCTCATCCTGAATGATGATGTCTTGATGATGATATTGCTTGGAATCATTAGGAGTTGTTGCCATGCAATTCTTTATTTTACACATTGATTCTATCTACAGTTTTCCATAGACCAAATTTCAGCTGCGAGGTGACCATCCAGGTAGGCACTGGCTCTTAGCTGCGGTCTGTGCCAACACCCGACAATGCATGCGTGTTTGGACCACAGCCCGGAACACCCTCGGGTTGTCCAAAGAAAGGTCTGTTCTTGAGAACACTAGAAATGTGCACAAAATCTAGCTGTGCTGGGAGCACAGGCACACTTGCATTCACACACATCATACTTCTTTCCTGGAGAAATTCACCCAGAGAATGGGGACACCATAAACCCGAGGGTAACACTGACAACGTTCCGGGTGATACAGCACAGTTCTTTCTTTACTGTGGTGCATTTCACAGCTGGTAAATACATGCCCCAGCTCTCACCTTTGCACTGCATTGGAACATCAGCATTTCCCCTTACTACTTCAGACAAAGGAAAACCCTTACTACAGGCCTTTGGCCTAGTTAGTTGACAATGGCATTTCCTCCAGCTTTTAATCTCTCCAAACAAAAACCAGGAGAAGGAAAAGCAAATTAGTCTACATCGAGACATACAAGCAGTGTTCAAGCTTCCTCCAGGATCTGTCTAGTGAGCATGCGAATAAAAAAAAAAAATCATGGGGTTGGGGATTTAGCTCAGTGGTAGAGCACTTGCCTAGCAAGCACAAGGCCCTGGGTTCGGTCCCCAGCTCTGAAAAAAAGAATAATAAAAAAAAAATCACATAATCCTTTTGGAAACCTGTTTGGTGAGATGTTTGGAACATACAAGATTCTAGAACTAAAACCATTCATACCTTTAAATCTGATGAAATGTTAAAGTACAGAAGAATGAGAAAGAGAATCTCATAGACCAGAGGAAATAGAAATATGACATGATTCACATATTTGGACCCAATTTTTAAAACTACAAAATAATGGGGTTGTAGTAAACCCTTTTATGCCTTTTCATGGGGCTATTTCAACACCCCACCTGCCTACTCAGCAAAGCCTCTAATTAGAAACTGACATGGCCCCTTACATCTGTTTTCTGTTTTCACACTTTTATTGTAACCATAATTGTGTATAAGAAAACTAGTATTATTTTGCAATATTTAAATATATGTATTATGTGCCTTTAGTACATATACTTTGTGCTATACAGAGTATATAAATTCATAAAGGATATATATTATATATGTGTCTATGTAGACTTTAAACCCATTTTCTTTTCTTATAATTAAAAAACAAGATATCCAATGTACTGAGTTTATCTATAATGCCAAGTCTGCCAAGATAGACAGAAATCAAACTTTCAAAGCAATGTAAAATACTTTGTTCAAGAATTATTGCCAAGCAACCATTTCTTTTATTGCATCTCATGTGCAGATAAATTACTGATCAAATGACCTTGGATAAGCAAAGCAAAGACATTCTGCTGCTTCGTTCATAGCAGTTGCCAGTCCAGCAAACTGATCTTCAAGCCTCCATTAGCAGTTGGCTTTTGAACACAGTAGTTATTTACCTGACAAAATCAGGAGCTCGATGATCTCTGCATCTCCCAGGAACGCAGCCACATGAAGCGGGGTTCGTTTCTCAGAATCCTAAAATAAAAAATATCAAAGTATAGGGCAGTCAGTGGAGGTTGGATGTTAAGGTGCTCATCATTCACTCTGAGGTCTGTGTTTGTAGAGTAAGGCTGAAGGCCAACCTGCACGGGTGCGTTTAACAAGACCCCAGGACCAGTCACGAGGAACCTCCCTGCAAGTGGTCGGTTAGACAATTCAAAGGGTTCCCCGAAACAATATAGTTTATTGATGATGCTCTTGGATTCCTCTCAAAGGATTAAAGTATGACTATGGCTGAAGACACCTCACACTTAGGACACTTTAGGACACGAGATACAGATTTGATCTCACCTGAAAGTCTCCTTCCTGTAGTCTGTCTTCTACAGTACCAAAAAGTACTGTGTGCACTGTCAAGGGAGATTAGTATAATAGTCCTCCCAGCTGTGACACCGATGACCCTCAACAAAGACCAATTTATCAAGATATCCCTGGAAGTACAACAGGGGGGCTCACCTATTGGTGGTAATGTCTAAATGGACTTAAGGCCAGTCAACAAGAGAGAGACCATACCTGGTACTAGAAACTTAGCCAATCTTCCCAGGGCTAATGAGTTCATGGATCTTAGAACAGAATCTACTCTGCTACTTTGCTAGCCCAGCACCATTTTGCAGCTACATTCTAGATCTTAACCTTAAATGCTCAGATATGGGTAGCTATCACCCTCTCAGAGAAGCTTTTCTCTACAGAAAATTAAGGCACAGCTGAATACAATGCAAAGATGTTCAATGAGTTTCAAGAAGCCCAGCCCTAATGGACTCCCCTGTGGCACCACCACTGCATCTGACTCAACTCAGGAACACAGGAGAGGGGACACAAAGACTGACTGCATCACCCAAATGAAGCTGTGGTATTTAAAAATGCATGGACTAAAGTGAGAGTCAGATATATTAATTTCAGCAATGAACTTTAAAAATCCCCCAAGGTTGAAATTTCCTGGATGTAAATAACAGCTCTTATTCTCCCTTGTCCTTACACTGGCAACAGATGAGACACTCGGGGTACACTTGAACTGAACCAACCCGTAAGCATGGTCGCTTCTACAAGCTCCCCCATTGCTGGAGATTCCTGGCACTCACCGTTGATTCTATCACTGCTGTCACCATTTTATTAGACAATCGACCTAAGGACCTTTTATTAGCCCAAGGATAATGTTCTCACAAGTTATTTTCTCACACTCCTGACCCTCCCTTTCCCTCTGTGTCTTTTAGACTATTGCTTTGTGCATGTCGTGTCAGAAACAGACAACAGACAGGGGACGAGACAGGGCCTGATCTTCAAACCACTTAAGCCGTTGGAAGACCTAGTAAGTGGTTTTATGGACTGACATTAACTAAACATAAAGAGCAGCTTGAATTACATGGGAGCTTACACCATGCATGTATGTGCAGGCAACACTACTGATAAGTAAGAACAAAACAGTCTGCAACTAAAAAGCAATCATATAACTTGGAGAATTCAGTCGATTATGTGACCATGGTGAACTGAATTATTCTAGCCTTGACAACAAAGGTTAATTGTTTGACAACCTACATGCTAATATAAGAATCAAGTATATGCTTTTAGGTAGTAAACCACAAAACCATCTAAGACATAAATATTTTCTTTCTTTGTTGGTTTCTCCATCTTCCTACAAACATTTGTTACCTTAACTTCCTACTTTCCCAAAACTCTTCACTATGCCTGCTCAATATTTTCTCAGGTATTAGGGCAAAAGTTATACAATTGTGTGCTCTTTTGTGAATGGAATTAGATCCAGGGCTTGGCTGAACAAATTCAACCTTGCCCAAGTGATTTAAACAAGGATAATCCTAGCTCAAATTATGACTTCATCTGACCTGAAGCAAAGTTAGTGCTCTGTTTGAGAACTTGGACTCAAATAAAAAGAAAATAAATTCCAGCTTCTCTCCCCGCCTCGCAAATTTGGTTGGTCTGTCATTACACGGCTGGATTTGCTGACTCTGAAGTCCTTTATATGACACAGCTTGTTCAAACTAAAGTTTCAATAATAGTAAGAAAGTATGTGGTAGGAGATTGTATTGTAAAAATTCTTAATATGAATCCAAGTATTGTTAATATACATTCAAAGGTTTCTGATAGCTTACATAAGAACTACTCCAATTGCAAAAGAACTACTGCCCCCCTTCAGTGACATGGTAGATGTGTCACTGCAATGGAGAACTGTTCACCAAAGCAAAGAAGAGAATTATGTGCTAGAAAGATCTTAGCCAAAAACAGTATGTCCATTGCTGACCAAGGCTGTTAACACCTGCTCTCCAGTAAGGAACTAGCAATATAAAAGGACCATGAGCCAAGGCTGAAAGACAGAGTGACAGTATCATTGTGCTCAACAAGCTGGAACTCAAACATCACCAGACATCACTCTATCATAAGTTAAACCACTGGTGTCAGCTATACAAAGATAGGAGGCAAGGATAGATCTGGGAAAGGAGATACCAGTTATGCTGTGGCTGGAAATAAGTTCTTGGCTAGTGCTACCCTTGAGATTTGAAAGAGCCATGCCTACTTGGTAGTTACAGCACATTTTCATTTTACCTTTTCCAAACTGCTTGGTTGTAAAACATCCCGACCAGTAGAGACACACAACTGTGTTCTCAAATTTTATTGCTGTTATTTAAAAGGAAAAGAAGCTGAGCCCTGCACAGGTTATAGATTCTCCCAACACAGCAAATTGATGTGGGAGAATCATGTGTCATGATCCCAATGTGAAATATTTTTCTTAATAAAAATGAAAGCAAGGACATCATTTTAGAATTTCCCTTGGCAGTCTAAAATCCTTTTGTTCTAAGTTGGCTTTCTGTTGCTATGATAAACACCACTACCAATAGCAACTTGGAGGAGAAAGGAGTTTATTTGGCTTATACTTTCATGTCACAATCCATCACTGAGGGAAGTCAGATCAGGAACTCAAGCAGAAACCATGAAGTAATGTTTCTTACTGTCTCATACTCGGCTACCTTTGATTGGGGGGGTTGGGGGGATTGGTTTTTGAGACAGTGTTTCTTGGTATAGCCCTGGTTTTCCTAGAACTCACTCTGTAGACCAGACTGGCCTTGAACTCACAGAGATCCATCTGTCTCTACCTCCCCAGTGCTGGGATTAAAGGCATGTGCTACCACCCAGCCTCATTAAACTTTCTTATACAGCCCAGATCTACATGCCTAAGGATGGCACCGCCCATGGTGGGCTTGTCCCTCGCACAACAATCAAGACACACTCTCATGGGCATGGCCAAGGCCAATCTGATTGAGGCACGTCTTCAACTGTTCCCTTCTCAGATGAAGTAGGTTGTGTTGAGTGGACAATAAAAATTAACCAGGATAGTTTTCCTCTAGAGTCCTCCCACAACCATTTTCCCCCAAAGGGGAAAAATGTAATGAGCGCAGTAAACATCCTTACAACGGAGCTTATAAGAAACTAAAGAGAAAAAGAAAGTAGAAGGTGACTTGGGAAGTAGCTGGAAGCAGAGGGTGCTTATATGGCAGGGCATGTTGATGCTCCAGGTCCTACAAACCCAGGGGAGATGGAATGCAGAGTTAGAACTGAGACCCTCACCGAAGAACTGGCCTTTCAAGTGAAAGTTTGGGTGGAAAAAAAATTCAAGTGTTCATAGACGCAGGTGGCAGGGGGCACCTTGTCCTGGGCTCCTGGTAAGGGGGTGAAACTCTCCACTATGCATCTGGATTTTCCCTCGGTGGTTTAGAATTTTTAATTTAAAACACCCAAGTGTGATGGTTTGAATAGGTGTGACCCCCGCACCCAAACTCCTGCGTTTGAATGCTTAGGTCATGGGGAGGGTCACTCTTAGGAGGTGTGGCCTTGTTGAAGGATGGGGTGGGCTTTGAGGTGTCCTCCTATGCTCAGGCTCCACCCATTTCAGATGACAGTCTCCTTGTGGCTGCCTTTAGATCGACATGTAGAACTCTCAGCTCTTCCAGCACCGTGTCTGCCTGCACACTGCCATGCTTCCCACCATGATGGTAATGGATGGAACCTCTGAACTGTAAGCCAGCCCCAACTAAATGTTTGCCTTTATAAGAGTTGCCTTGGTCATGGTGTCCCTTTACAGCAGTAAAACCCAAGACACTTTGTAATACAGAAACTTTCACATTGAAAATGGGTTTAAAAATTAGTTCTAGATCAATGGTATTCCTTTGCTGCTATAAAGAAAACCAAAACCTGGATGGAGTGGCATGCTCTCTGTCTGGGCAATCTGTGATACCCAGAAATCTCCACTCAAGAGAAATGTCTTTCTAAGCCTAAGACAGAAAACCCTTATGGAAACAACTCACCACAAGCAAAAAATGGCAGACAAAGCCAGCAAGAACTTAAGGTAACAAGGAAACCAGACAAAAATTAGGTGTAACATCTAAACTTAATATACAAAAGACAAAGACTTTGTAAAGAGAAGTCATTGTTTTTAGAAAAGCAAAGTGTGGAAGCCAGGTATGGTGGTACACAGTAGTACCCACATGTGGGAGGCAGAGGATCATTTCAACCCAGGACTTCAAGATCGGCCTTGGCAACACAGCAAAACTGTATGATTAAGAAAAAAAGAATAGGGCTGGAAAGATGGCTCAGTGGTTAAGAGCACTGACTGTTCTTCCAGAGGTCCTGAGTTCAATTCCCAGCAACCACATGGTGGCTCCCAACCATCTGTAATGGGGTCTGATGTCCTCCTATGGTGTGTCTGAAGACAGCTGCAGTGTACTCATGTATAATAAATAAATAAATCTTTTTTAAAAAAGAAAAAAGAATAAATATGTATGAATGAAGCATTATGGGAAGCAGTACCATTTGGTGAAAACTATCTAAAATTTTTGTCTAAGAATTCTGAAACTACAGGAGAAAAAAAAAGATTGGAAGAGTGGGGGATATGGCAACTCTGATGTGTGTTCTCTAACAGTCAGCCATATTTCCTGCACATAAGCATCTGCTTAGAAGCCATCAGGTTCAACATACTGTAAACGATATTAGGAGTGCAAATTAAACAGATCCAGTTCTCTCGCAGTGAAGAATTGTGTGGTCCAGTCACCACCATCCTAAAGCAGGACAGTACTACAGGCAACAATAGCAGAGTAACTGACAGCCATGATGCCAAATGCTGGGGTAGAATCAACACTTGTCATTGGGAATTCTTTCCACACTCCTATTCCGAACAAATCTGGACAGGAAGTCTCAAAAGACATGAAAAAGAATCACTTGAAAACTGAAAAACATAAACACATCTTACCCAGAGTCCCTTTAGTCCTTCTCTATTGGCCCCAGTTTATCTGAGAACCTCAATCAACCTCAAAGCCTAGTACAAACTTCACAGGATGCCTAGAGGGAAGTTCTAGAAAACCAGGACCAGGCCAGATACAGACTAGCATCTGGACATAGTGGCTGAGCTGAGCTCTCAACGTTTATATATCTCTTCTCATCTCCCATCAAACTGGTATCACTATGACAAAGTGACTGTTCATCCTTCAGTTCTTCACAACACCCTTGAATACAAGGGCAAGAATAACTTAACAGCATCTGGAATTGGCTCCTAAGCATGGTATCACAAGGAGAAAGATCCTTTTCCATTACCCATTAGCACCAATGCCTGACAGCCCTTTGCACATAGATTCAGACACATGGAACAAGAGAACCCATTTCCTCCAGAAGGAAAGCAGACGAACACTCCATTCTCTGAATAGCCAGAACCACACAGTGCCAGCTGGGGTCTGAGCTAAGTTTGTAATATGGCAGGGATGGCCAGCAGAGGAAGTCCCAAATTGTCTGTTTACCCAGAAGAAGCAGATGAAAAAAGGGGGAAGTTGAAGTATGAGTGCACAGTGAGCTTGAGATGACAAGGCCGTTCTAGAAGCTAAAAACACTGTGTAGACAGGCAGTGGGAGGAGTCGCTCACACCTCTGTCCTTGCTTATCGTCTACTTTGGGAATCCTCAGCTGAATGT